>NC_088409.1:5147446-5154946 GCF_034236695.1 Oncorhynchus nerka | reverse complement strand
GGAGGACTAACAGGTTGATGAGGACTAACAGGTTGATGAGGACTAACAGGTTGATGAGGACTAACAGGTTGATGAGGACTAACAGGTTGATGAGGACTAACAGGTAGATGAGGACTAACAGGTAGATGAGGACTAACAGGTTGATGAGGACTAACAGGTTGAGGAGGACTAACAGGTTGAGGAGGACTAACAGGTTGATGAGGACTAACAGGTTGATGAGGACTAACAGGTTGATATTTAATGTAAAGACTGTAGGTCAGATACAGTATAAAGGAGATAATGTGTAATACCATATGATAATAATTGTGCACTATAAAGGCCTGTGTGAGTTCTGACCTTGTGATTGGTGGAATCCAGGATGAACTCTGCTCTGACCCCGTTGTTCTCTGGAGAGCGGTAGTCGAACAGGGAGTTGGTCAGGTAGGTCATGCCTTTACTGCTCAGACTCTCTCCACAGCTGAAGAACACTGCATCCTGGGAGGAGGAGAGGACACACAATCAATCACAGTATAGAAACATACTGACACAGTCATAGTTTTAACTATGAGACTAATAACTATAACTAATAGAGGAGGGTGAGGAGGGGAAGGAGAGGAGGGGGAGGAGAGGAAGGAGAGGAAGGTTGAGGAAGGAGAGGAGGGTGAGGAAGGAGAGGAGGGTGAGGAAGGAGAGGAGGGTTGAGGAAGGAGAGGACGGTGAGGAAGGAGAGGACGGTGAGGAAGGAGAGGAGGGTGAGGAAGGAGAGGAGGGTTGAGGAGGAGAGGAGGGAGAGAGGAGGGGAGGAAGGGAAGGTTGAGGAGGAAGGAGAGGGGTGAGGAAGGAGAGAAGGTGAGGAGGGTGAGAAGGAGAGGAGGTTGAGGAAGGAGAGGAGGGTGAGGAAGGAGAAGGAGGGTGAGGAAGGAGAGGAGGGTTGAGGGAAGGAGAGGAGGGTGAGGAGGGGAGGAAGGAGGTTGAGGAAGGAGAGGAGGGTGAGGAGGAGGTGAGGAGAGGAGGGTTGAGGAAGGAGAGGAGGAAGGAGGAGAGGGTTGAGGGAAGGAGAGGAGGAGGGTGAGGAAGGAGAGGAGGGAGGGTTGAGGAAGGAGAAAGAGAGGAGAGTTGAGGAAGGAGAGGACGGTGAGGAAGGAAGGAGAGGAGGGTGAGGAAGGAAGGAGAGGGAGGGTTGAGGAAGGAGAGGAGGGTTGAAGGAAGGAGAGGAGGGTTGAGGAAGGAGAGGACGGTGAGGAAGGAGAGGAGGGTGAGGAAGGAGAGGAGGGTTGAGGAAGGAGAGGAGGATTGAGGAAGGAGAGGAGGGTGAGGAGGAAGGAGGAAAGAGAGGATGGTTGAGGAAGGAGAGGAGGGTGAGGAAGGAGAGGAGGGTTGAGGAGGAGGAAAGAGAGGAGGGTTGAGGAAGGAGAGGAGGGTGAGAGGAGGAGGTTGAGGAAGGAGAGGAGGGTTGAGGGAAGGAGAGGAGAGGAGGTTGAAGGAAGGAGAAGGGAGGAGGGTTGAGGAGGAAGGAGAGGAGGGTGAGGAAGGAGAGGAGGGTGAGGAAGGAGAGGAGGGTTGAGGAAGGAGAGGAGGGTTGAGGAAGGAGAGGAGGGTTGAGGAAGGAGAGGAGGGTTGAGGAAGGAGAGGAGGGTGAGGAAGGAGAGGAGGGTTGAGGAAGGAGGAAAGAGGAAAGAGAGGATGGTTGAGGAAGGAGAGGAGGGTGAGGAAGGAGAGGAGGGTGAGGAAGGAGAGGAGGGTTGAGGAGGTTTGAGGAAGGAGAGGAGGGTTGAGGAAGGAGAGGAGGGTGAGGAAGGAGAGGAGGGTTGAGGAAGGAGAGGAGAGGAGGGTTGAGGAAGGAGAGGAAGGAGAGGAGGGTTGAGGAAGGAGAGAGGTTTGAGGAAGGAGAGGAGGAGGGTGAGGAAGGAGGAGGTTGAGGAAGGAGAGGAGGGTGAGGAAGAAGGGAGAGGAGGTTTGAGGAAGGAGAGGAGGAAGTTGAGGAAGGAAGGAGAGGGAGGTTGAGGAAGGAGAGGAGGGTGAGGATGGAGAGGAGGGTGAAGGAGAGGAAGGGTGAGGAAGGAGAGGGTTTGAGGAAGGGAGGAGGTTTGAGGAGGAGATGAGGGTGAGGAAGGAGAGGTGAGGAGGAGAGGAGGGTGAGGAAGGGAGAGGTTGAGGAGGGAAGAGGAGAGAGGGTTTGAGGAGGAGAGGAGGGTGAGGAAGGAGAGGAGGTTGAGGAAGGAGAGGAGGAAGGAGAGGGTGAGGAAGGAGAGGAGGAGGAAGGAGGAGGAGAGGATGGTTGAGGAAGGAGAGGAGTGAGGAAGGAGAGGAGAGGAAGGGTTGAGGAGGACGGGAGAGGAGGGTGAGGAAGGAGAGGAGGAGAAAGAGAGGATTGAGGAAGGAGAGGAGGGTGAGGAAGGAGAGGAGGTTTGAGGAAGGAGAGGAGGGTTGAGGAAGGAGGATGAGGAGGGTTGAGGAAGGAGAAGGATGGTTGAGGAAGGAGAGGAGGGTGAGGAAGTTGAGGAGGAGAGGAGATTGTTGAGGAAGGAGAGGAGGGTTGAGGAAGGAGAGGAGGTGAGGAAGGAGAGGAGGGTGAGGAAGGAGAGGAGGGTTGAGGAAGGAGAGGGAGGGTGAAGAAGGAGAGGAGGGTGAGGAGGAGAGGAGGTTGAGGAGGGAGGAAAGAGAGGATGGTTGAGGAAGGAGAGGACGGTGAGGGAGGAGGGTGAGGAAGGAGAGGAGAGTTGAGGAAGGGGAGGGGAGGGTTGAGGAAGGAGAGGAGGAAGGAGGAAGAGAGGAGGGTTGAGGAAGGAGGAAAGAGGAAAGAGAGGATGGTTGAGGAAGGAAGGAGAGGAGGGTGAGAAGGAGAGGAGGGTGAGGAAGGAGAGGAGAGTTGGAAGGAGAGGAGGGTTGAGGAAGGAAGGGAGAAAAGGAGAGGGTTGAGGAAGGAGAGAGGGTGATGGGAGAGGAAGGAGAGGAGGTTTGAGGAAGGAGAGGAGGGTTGAGGAAGGAGAGGAGGGGAAGGGTGAGGAAGGAGAGGAGGAGTTGAGGAAGGAGAGGAGGGTTGAGGAAGGAGAGGAGAGGAGGGAGGAGGAGAGAGGTTGAGGAAGGAGGAGGTTGAGGAAGGAGAGAGGTTGAGGAAGGAGAGGAGGGTTGAGGAAGGAGAAAGAGAGGATGGTTGAGGAAGGAGGAGGGTGAGGAAGGAGAGGAGGGTGAGGAAGGAGAGGAGGGTTGAGGAAGGAGAGGAAGGAGGGTTGAGGAAGGAGAGGACGGTTGAGGAAGGAGAGGAGGGTGAGGAAGGAGAGGAGGGTTGAGGAAGGGAGGAGGGTTGAGGAGAGAGGGAGAGGAAGGAGAGGAGGGTTGAGGAAGGAGAGGAGGGTTGAGGAAGGAGAGGAGGGTTGAGGAAGGAGAGGGAGGTTTGAGGAAGGAGAGGAGGTTTGAGGGGGAAAGGAGGAGGTTGGAGGAAGGAGAGGAGGGTTGAGGAAGGAGAGGAGGGTGAGGAAGGAGAGGAGGGTTGAGGAAGGAGGAAAGAGAGGAGGTTGAGGAAGGAGAGAGGAGGGTGAGGAAGGAGAGGAGGGTTGAGAGGAGGAGGGTTGAGGAGGGAATTGAGGGGGTTGAGGAAGGAGAAAGAGAGGATGGTTGAGGAGGGTGAGGAAGGAAGGAGAGGAGGGTTGAGGAAGGAGAGGAGGTTTGAGGAAGGAGAGGAGGGTGAGGAAGGAGAGGAGGTTGAGGAAGGAGGGGAGAGGAGGGGAAAGGAGAGGAGGGTTGAGGAAGGGAGGGTGAGGGATGAGGTGAGGAAGGAGAGAGAGGTTGAGGAAGGAGAGGAGGGTGAGGAAGGGAGAGGAGGGTTGAGGAAGGAGAGGAGGGTTGAGGAAGGAGAGAGGGTGAGGAGAGGAGGTTGAGGAAGGGTGAGGAAGGAGGGTTGAGGAAGGGAGGAGTTGAGGAAGGAGGAAGGAGGAGGGTTGAGGAGGAAGGAGAGGAGGAGTGTTTGAAGGGAGTGAGGAAAGAGGAGGTTGAGGAAGGAGAGAGAGGTTTGAGGAAGGAGGGTTGATGAGGAGGAGAGGAAAGAGAAGGAGAGGAGGTTGAGGAAGGAGAGGAGGGAGGAGGAGGAAGGAGGATGGTTGAGGAAGGTGGAGAAGAAGGGTTGAGGAAGGAGGAAGGAGAGGAGGTTGAGGAAGGAGAGGAGAAGGAGAGGAGGGTTGAGGAGGAGGAAAGAGAGGATGGTTTGAGGAAGGAGAGGTGAGGAAGGAGAGGTTTGAGGAAGGAGAGGAGGTTGAGGAAGGAGGAGGTTGAGGAAGGAAGGAGGAAGGAGAGGAGGGTTTGAGGAAGGAGAGGAAGGAGAGGATGGTTTGAGAAGGAGAGGTTTGAGGAAGGAGAGGAGGTTTGAGGAAGGAAGAGAGGGTTGAGGAAGATCAGGAGGGAGGTTCTTTAAGGTTTGAGGAGGAGTTGAGGAAGGAGGAAGGATTCTTCAAAGGGAAAGACTCCCATGAGCCTTTCAGGCAGAGCGCCCCGGACGTTTTAGGATGCCGATCTGACAGTCGAAAGAGAAGGGTTCCCCATCAGAGGACCTGAGGAAGGAGGAGAGGAGAGGGAGGGAGAGGAGGAAGGAGGAGGTTTGAGGAAGGAGAGGAGAGGAGAGGAAGAGGAAAGAGAGGAGGTTTGAGGAGGAGGAAGGAGGAGGTTGAGGAAGGAGGAGAGGAGAAGGTTTGAGGAAGGAGAGAGGTTTGAGGAAGGAGGAAGGAGAGGAGGGTTTGAGGAAGGAGAGGAGGGGAGGTTTGAGGAAGGAAGGAGGGAAGGAGAGGAGAGGTTTGAGGAAGAAGAGGTTTGAGAAGGAGGAAGGAGAGGAGGTTGAGGAAGGGAGAGGAAGGAGGAAGGGAGGAGAAGAGAGAGGAGGGAGGTTTGAGGAAGAGGAGGAGGAAGAGAGAGAGGAGAGGTTGAGGAGGAGAAAGAGGAGAGGAGAGGAGAGGATGGATCTGAGGAAGGTTCCCCCCATCATCAGCACCTAGAGGAGGGAAGGAAGAGAGGAAGGAGAGAGGTTGAGGAGGAGAGGAGAGGTGAGGAGAGGAGAGGAGGAGGAAGAGAGGAGAGGGAGAGAGGAGGGAGAGGAGAGGGAGGGGAGAGGAGAGGAGAGGGGGAGAGGAGAGGAGGCTGAGGAGAGAGGGAGGAGAGGAGAGGAGAGGAGAGGAGAGGAGAGAGAGGAGAGGAGGAGGGAGAGGAGGGAGGTGAGGAGGAGGAGGAGAGGAAGAGGAGGAGAGGAGGAGAGGGAGGAGAAGGAGAGAGAGAGGAGGAGAGGGAGGAAGGAGGAGGGAGGGAGAGGAGGAGAGGTGAGGAGGAGGAAGAGAGGAGAGGGAGGAGGAAGGGAGGAGGAAGGAGAGGAGAGGAGGAGGAAGGAGAGAGGGAGGGAGAGAGGAGAGGTTTGAGGAAAGGAGAGGTGAGGAGGAGGAGAGGAAGGAGAGGAGGGGAGGAGAGGAGAGGAGAGGAGAGGAGAGGGGAGAGGAAGAGAGGAAAGGAGAGGTTTGAGGAGGGAAGAGGAGAGGAGAGGAGAGGAGAGAAGAGAGGGGAGGAGGAGAGGAGAGGAGGAGGAAGAAGAGGGAGGAAGAGAGAGGAGAGGGAGAGGGAGAGGAGAGGAGAGGAGAGGGAGAGGAGAGGAGAGGAGAGGAGGAGGAAGAGAGGAGAGGAGAGGAGAGGAGAGGAGAGGAGAGGAGGAGGAAGAGAGGAGAGGAAGTTTGGAGAGCTTCAGAGAGTGATCAGACCACTGGGCTCCTGGGGAACATGGAGACAGACTGAGGAACCTTCCCTACAGTGGAGAAGCGCGGTCTCAAAACAGGCCATAATTAACGGCTTTCACTCACAGAAAGGAATGAAAGCACCTGCGGTACACGGTTTAAGAGCCCGTATCATTGGCCGATCATGAACAAGGCTCCTTGACTGTGATTGGAGTGTGGCGGTGTTACTCTGTGGTGGCGGTGAAGTTACAACGTCATTATGTCTTTATAAAAGACCTGGGACAGATGAAGGCCACCCCTCTCAATCTGCTGTAGCAGTCTGGAACCACCAGCTGGCCCAAATGGCACCTATTCCCTATATAGCGCACTATTTTTAACCAGAGCCCATAGGGCCATAGGGGTTTGGTCAAAAAGTAGTGCACTATGTAGGGAATAGAGTGCCGTTTAGGAGGAAACCCTAAGTGTGGTTCGCCTTGCTTACCGTGGGTTCCCCCGAACCACACCAATAAAACCTAATGTTTGAATAATTACAAGCCCTGCTTTCCCTGTTTAACCATTCTCCTCTCCTCTCCCTGCTTCCACGACCCTCCTCCTCCTCCTCCTCCTCCTCCTCCTCCTCGTACCCCATTTAACCATTCTCCTCCTCCTCCTCCTCTCCAGAGAGTGATACCCCATTTAACCCTGCTCCCTGCTTCCACGGCCCTCCTCCTCCTCCTCCTCCCCCATTTAACCTCCTCTCCTCTCACTCCCATTTAACCCTTCTCCTCTCCCCTCTCCCTCCTTCCCGGCCCTCCTCTCGTTCCCTGTTTAACCATTCTCCCCTCCCTCCTCCAGGCCCTCCTCCTCCTCCTCCTCCTCGTTCCCTGTTTAACCATTCTCCTCTCCTCTCCCTGCCTCCAAGGCCCTCCTCCCTCCTCCTCCTCCTCCCTGCATTCCCTCTTTAACCATTCTCCTCTCCTCTCCCTGCCTCCACGGCCCTCCTCCTCCTCCTCCTCCTCCTCCTACCCCATTTAACCATTCTCCTCTCCTCTCCCTGCTTCCACGACCCTCCTCCTCCTCCTCCTCCTCCCCTCGTTCCCTCATTTAACCATTCTCCTCCTCCTCTCCCCTCCTGCCCCAAGGCCCTCCCCCTCCCTCCTCCTCCTCCTCGTTCCCCGTTTAACCATTCTCCTCTCCCTCTCCCTGCCTCCAAGGCCCCCTCCTCCTCCTCCTCCTCCTCCTCGCTCCCCGTTTAACCATTCTCCTCTCCCTCCTCCTCCTCCCTCCCTGCCTCCACGGCCCTCCTCCCTCCTCCTCCTCCTCCTCCTCCTCCTCCCCCGTTTAACCATTCTCCTCTCCTCTCTCCCTGCCTCCTCCTCCCCTCCCTCCTCCTCCTCCTCCTCCTCGCCTTCCCCCTGTTTCCTCCTCCCTCCTTCTCTCCTCTCCCTGCCTCCACGGCCCTCCTCCTCCTCCTCCTCCTCGTTCCCTCGTTTAACCATTTCTCCTCTCCCTCTCCCTGCCTCCACGGCCCTCCCCTCCCTCCTCTCCTCCTCCTCGTCCCCTGTTGAACCATTCTCCTCCTCCTCTACCCCTGCTTCCCTGCCCTCCCCTCCTCCCTCCTCCCTCCTCCTCCTCGTACCCCATTTAACCATTCTCCTCTCCCTGCCTCCAAGGCCCTCCTCCTCCTCCTCCTCCTCCTCCTCCCTCGCTCCCTGTTTAACCATTCATTCTCCTCTCCTCTCCCTGCCTCCAAGGCCCTCCTCCTCCTCCTCCTCCTCCTCGTACCCCATTTAACCATTCTCCTCTCCCTCTCCCTGCCTCCACGGCCCTCCTCCTCCTC
>NC_088409.1:5126661-5136661 GCF_034236695.1 Oncorhynchus nerka | reverse complement strand
TCAGCCAGCCAACCAGTCAGCCAGTCAGCCAGTCAATCAGTCAGCCAGCCAACCAGTCAGCCAGTCAGCCAGTCAATCAGTCAGCCAGCCAGCCAGCCAGCCAATCAGTCAGTCAGCCCTTACCACATCAGGCTAGAGCATTGGTTCAAACTTTTCCACTCATGCCCTCTTCCATCATCCTCAGGTTTAACGGGGAATTTCCTACATCACCCTGACAGTAGAGTTCTGGCCCAGTGGATCATCCTGACAGTAGAGTTCTGGCCCAGTGAATCACCCTGACAGTAGAGTTCTGGCCCAGTGGATCATCCTGACAGTAGAGTTCTGGCCCAGTGGATCATCCTGACAGTCGAGTTCTGGCCCAGTGGATCATCCTGACAGTAGAGTTCTGGCCCAGTGGATCATCCTGACAGTAGAGTTCTGGCCCAGTGGATCATCCTGACAGTAGAGTTCTGGCCCAGTGGATCATCCTGACAGTAGAGTTCTGGCCCAGTGGATCATCCTGACAGTAGAGTTCTGGCCCAGTGGATCATCCTGACAGTAGAGTTCTGGCCCCAGTGGATCATCCTGACAGTAGAGTTCTGGCCCAGTAGATCATCCTGACAGTAGAGTTCTGGTCCAGTGAATCATCCTGACAGTAGAGTTCTGGTCCAGTGAATCATCCTGACAGTAGAGATATGGCCCAGTAGATCATCCTGACAGTAGAGTTCTGGCCCAGTGGATCATCCTGACAGTAGAGTTCTGGTCCAGTGAATCATCCTGACAGTAGAGTTCTGGCCCAGTGGATCATCCTGACAGTAGAGTTCTGGCCGGGTCCAGTGGATCATCCTGACAGTAGAGTTCTGGCCCAGTGGATCATCCTGACAGTAGAGTTCTGGCCCAGTGGATCATCCTGACAGTAGAGTTCTGGCCCAGTGGATCATCCTGAAGGAGAGGAGCTGTAGGTGAACCACTCTGCCAGGGGCTGGGAGAGGAGCTGGGGCTGTAGGTGAACCACTCTGCCAGGGGCTGGGGAGAGGAGCTGGGGGCTGTAGGTGAACCACTCTGCCAGGGGCTGGGAGAGGAGCTGGGGCTGTAGGTGAACCACTTGCCAGGGGCTGGAGAGAGGAGCTGTAGGTGAACCACTCTGCCAGGGGCTGGGGGAGAGGAGCTGTAGGTGAACCACTCTGCCAGGGGCTGGGGAGAGGAGCTGGGGGCTGTAGGTGAACCACTCTGCCAGGGGCAGGGGGAGAGGAGCTGGGGGCTGTAGGTGAACCACTCTGCCAGGGGCAGGGAGAGGAGCTGGGGCTGTAGGTGAACCACTCTGCCAGGGGCTGGGGAGAGGAGCTGGGAGCTGTAGGTGAACCACTCTGCCAGGGGCTGGGGAGAGGAGCTGGGGGCTGTAGGTGAACCACTGCCAGGGGCTGAGAGAGGAGCTGTAGGTGAACCACCAGGGGCTGGGAGAGGAGCTGTAGGTGAACCACTCTGCCAGGGGCTGGGGAGAGGAGCTGGGGGCTGTAGGTGAACCACTCTGCCAGGGGCTGGGGAGAGGAGCTGTAGGTGAACCACTTCTGCCAGGGGCTGGGAGAGGAGCTGGGGCTGTAGGTGAACCCCTCTACCAGGGGCTGGGGAGAGGAGCTGTAGGTGAACCACTCTGCCAGGAGCTGGGGAGAGGAGCTGTAGGTGAACCACTTCTGCCAGGGGCTGGGGAGAGGAGCTGTAGGTGAACCACTCTGCCAGGGGCTGGGGAGAGGAGCTGTAGGTGAACCACTCTGCCAGGAGCTGGGGAGAGGGGCTGGGGGCTGTAGGTGAACCACTCTGCCAGGGGCTGGGGAGAGGAGCTGGGGGCTGTAGGTGAACCACTCTGCCAGGGTCTGGGAGAGGAGCTGTAGGTGAACCACTCTGCCAGGGGCTGGGGAGAGGAGCTGGGGCTGTAGGTGAACCACTCTGCCAGGGTCTGGGGAGAGGAGCTGTAGGTGAACCACTTCTGCCAGGGGCTGGGGAGAGGAGCTGTAGGTGAACCACTCTGCCAGGGCTGGGGAGAGGAGCTGGGGGCTGTAGGTGAACCACTTCTGCCAGGGGCTGGGGAGAGGAGCTGGGGCTGTAGGTGAACCACTCTGCCAGGGGCTGGGGAGAGGAGCTGGGGGCTGTAGGTGAACCACTCTGCCAGGGGCTGGGGAGAGGAGCTGTAGGTGAACCACTCTGCCAGGGGCTGGGGGAGAGGGGCTGTAGGTGAACCACTGCCAGGGGCTGGGGAGAGGAGCTGGGGGCTGTAGGTGAACCACTTCTGCCAGGGGCTGGGGAGAGGGCTGTAGGTGAACCACTCTGCCAGGGCTGGGGGAGAGGGGCTGTAGGTGAACCACTCTGCCAGGGCAGGGGAGAGGAGCTGTAGGTGAACCACTCTGCCAGGGGCTGGGGAGAGGAGCTGTAGGTGAACCACTCTGCCAGGGGCTGGGGGAGAGGAGCTGTAGGTGAACCACTCTGCCAGGGGCTGGGGAGAGGAGCTGTAGGTGAACCACTCTGCCAGGGGCTGGGGAGAGGAGCTGTAGGTGAACCACTCTGCCAGGGGCTGGGGAGAGGAGCTGTAGGTGAACCACTCTGCCAGGGGCTGGGGAGAGGAGCTGGGGGCTGTAGGTGAACCACTTCTGCCAGGGGCTGGGGAGAGGAGCTGTAGGTGAACCACTCTGCCAGGGGCAGGGGAGAGGAGCTGTAGGTGAACCACTCTGCCAGGGGCTGGGGAGAGGAGCTGGGGCTGTAGGTGAACCACTCTGCCAGGGGCAGGGAGAGGAGCTGGGGGCTGTAGGTGAACCACTCTGCCAGGGGCTGGGGAGAGGAGCTGGGGGCTGTAGGTGAACCACTCTGCCAGGGGCTGGAGAGAGGAGCTGGGGGCTGTAGGTGAACCACTCTGCCAGGGGCTGAGAGAGGAGCTGGGGGCTGTAGGTGAACCACTCTGCCAGGGGCTGGAGAGAGGAGCTGGGGGCTGTAGGTGAACCACTCTGCCAGGGGCTGGGGAGAGGAGCTGGGGGTGAACCACTCTGCCAGGGGCAGGGGAGAGGAGCTGTAGGTGAACCACTCTGCCAGGGGCTGGGGAGAGGAGCTGGGGGCTGTAGGTGAACCACTCTGCCAGGGGCTGGGGAGAGGAGCTGGGGGCTGTAGGTGAACCACTCTGCCAGGGGCTGGGGGCTGTGAGCGAGTCGCCTAGAGGTGGTCACGCTCTAACGTGGCTCCCCTGACCTATGAACCTGTATGGTCGTGTCTGTTTCCCTGAGCTGGCCTGCTCCCCTCTGCGACAGCCAGGGGAAGCTGATGTCAACAGACAAGAATGTACTCGCTCTCTCTCTCAAAACAATACCCCGCGTGAGGTCACAGCACAGGAATCCCACAGGCTTAGGCGGTGAAAATTATGTCATGTTTTAATTAAATCTTTCACTTTGCGAATTGGCAGTTGAGAAATGAGAAATCCACTGTTCTGGCTTTTTCTGGTCGTTGTTTTCTTTTTTTGTACTTCCTGTGAGAGTCTGAGGTGTCACATCTAAACACCAAGACCTTCTACTGGTCGTTGTTAGGTGCTTCCTGTGAGAGTCTGAGGTGTCACATCTAAACACCAAGACCTTCTAGGGTGCTTCCTGAGTCTGAGGTGTCAGCATCTAAAACACCAAGACCTTTACTGGTCGTTGTTAGGGTACTTCCTGTTAGAGTCTGAGGTGTCAGGTCGAAACACCAAGACCTTCTACTGGTCGTTGTTAGGTACTTCCTGTTAGAGTCTGAGGTGTCAGGTCGAAACACCAAGACCTTCTACTGGTCGTTGTTAGGTACTTCCTGTGAGAGTCTGAGGTGTCACATCTAAACACCAAGACCTTCTACTGGTCGTTGTTAGGTACTTCCTGTGAGAGTCTGAGGTGTCACATCTAAACACCAAGACCTTCTACTGGCTTGTTAGGTACTTCCTGTGAGAGTCTGAGGTGTCAGGTCTAAACACCAAGACCTTCTACTGGTCGTTGTTAGGTACTTCCTGTGAGTCAAACACCAAGACCTTCTACTGGTTGTTATCTTCCTGTTAGAGTCTGAGGTTCCTGGTGACCTTCTCTGGTCGTGTTTTACCAGCCATCCATTCTGTGAGAGACTGGTGCTTCTCTTCCTGCTTTTCTCTCCTCGTGAGAGTTTACCAGCCATCCATTCCTGGTGCTTCTCTCCTCGTGTTTTACCAGCCATCCATTCTTGGTGCTTCTCTTCCTCGTGTTTTATCAGCCATCCATTCCTGGTGCTTCTCTCCTCGTGTTTTACCAGCCATCCATTCCTGGTGCTTCTCTCCTCGTGTTTTACCAGCCATCCATTCCTGGTGCTTCTCTCCTCGTGTTTTACCAGCCATCCATTCTTGATGCTTCTCTCCCGTGTTTTACCAGCCATCCATTCTTGGTGCTTCTCTCCTCGTGTTTTACCAGCCATCCATTCCTGGTGCTTCTCTCCTCGTGTTTTACCAGCCATCCATTCCTGGTGCTTCTCTCCTGCGTGTTTTACCAGCCATCCATTCTTGGTGCTTCTCTCCTCTGGTGCTTTTTACCAGCCATCCATTTCTGGTGCTTCTCTCCCGTGTTTTACCAGCCATCCATTTCTGGTGCTTCTCTCCCGTGTTTTACCAGCCATCCATTCCTGGTGCTTCTCTCCTCGTGTTTTACCAGCCATCCATTCCTGGTGCTTCTCCTCGTGTTTTACCAGCCATCCATTCTTGGTGCTTCTCTCCTCGTGTTTTACCAGCCATCCATTCCTGGTGCTTCTCTCCTCGTGTTTTACCAGCCATCCATTCTTGGTGCTTCTCTCCTCGTGTTTTACCAGCCATCCATTCCTGGTGCTTCTCTCCTCGTGTTTTACCAGCCATCCATTCTTGGTGCTTCTCTCCTCGTGTTTTACCAGCCATCCATTCCTGGTGCTTCTCTCCTCGTGTTTTACCAGCCATCCATTCCTGGTGCTTCTCTCCTCGTGTTTTAACACTATCTAATATCCATTCTTGGGTGATGTCTGTTTTTATGGTTTATTTTTGGTCTGCTGATAAGAGATTTTACGATCCGTCCAAATGTTGTTCCATTCCAAATTATACATTTTTTTAAATGATAAACTTTAAATATGGACATTAAATCACGTTGTTGGTTTCTAAAGTCCGTTTTAGTATCTTTATCTTTTACAACTACAACTGATTGTAATTTAGTTTCGATGCGAGATATTTACCAGGTTGATTTGCCATTAAGCAGTATGTTTTATCTGAGTTCAACCTGTCATTTGTTGGCTTCTGTTCAAGAGTACAAAGATCACATTCCTGCTTCAGTTTTAAACATGTTATTCTTTACTTTGTGTAAGACTTTTTATGGGCTGAAACACGACATGATCAAAAGTATGTGGACACTGCTCGTCCAACAATCTCATTACAAAATCATGGGCATTAATATGGAGTTGGTTTCCACTTTGGGAAGGCTTTCCACTAGATGTAGGAACATTGCTGCTATAACAGCCTCCACTCTTCTGGGAAGGCTTTCCACTAGATGTAGGAACATTGCTGCTATAACAGCCTCCTCTCTTCTGGGAAGGCTTTCCACTAGATGTTGGAACATTGCTGCTATAACAGCCTCCACTCTTCTGGGAAGGCTTTCCACTAGATGTTGGAACATTGCTGCTATAACAGCCTCCACTCTTCTGGGAAGGCTTTCCACTAGATGTAGGAACATTGCTGCTATAACAGCCTCCTCTCTTCTGGGAAGGCTTTCCACTAGATGTAGGAACATTGCTGCTATAACAGCCTCCTCTCTTCTGGGAAGGCTTTCCACTAGATGTAGGAACATTGCTGCTATAACAGCCTCCACTCTTCTGGGAAGGCTTTCCACTAGATGTTGGAACATTGCTGCTATAACAGCCTCCACTCTTCTGGGAAGGCTTTCCACTAGATGTAGGAACATTGCTGCTATAACAGCCTCCACTCTTCTGGGAAGGCTTTCCACTAGATGTTGGAACATTGCTGCTATAACAGCCTCCACTCTTCTGGGAAGGCTTTCCACTAGATGTTGGAACGTTGCTGCTATAACAGCCTCCACTCTTCTGGGAAGGCTTTCCACTAGATGTTGGAACATTGCTGCAGGGACTTGTTTCCATTCAGCCACCAGAGCATTAGTGAGGTCAGGCACTGATGTTGGGGGTGATTAGGTCTGGCTCGTTGGAAGCACAGAATCATCTAGAATGTCATTGTATGTTGATGTTGGGGGTGATTAGGTCTGGCTCGTTGGAAGTGCAGAATCATCTAGAATGTCATTGTATGTTGTAGCGTTAAGATTTCCCTTCACTGAAACTAAGAGGACGGAACCATGAAAAACAGCCCCAGACCATTATTCCTCCTCCACCAAACTTTACAGTTAGCACTACGCATTCCCTTCCTCTCTTTTCTCCCTCAGCCATTCTGCTCCTCTTAATTCCTCTCATATTTCTCTAAAACCCTGTTATTCCTCCTCCACCAAACTTTACAGTTGGCACTATGCATTATGCACTATGCACTAACACTCTTAATTCCTCTCATATTTCTCTAAAACCCCTTCATGCCTGTTCGTCATCTACAGTTCCTCTGACATGTTTAGTGTTTCGCACAACTTGGAATTCATTTCATACAGAGAGAGAGATTTATTATATATTACATCTATAATAACACAGAGTCACACACAGTCACACACAGTCACACACAGTCACACACAGAGTCACACAGAGTCACACACAGTAACACACAGTCACACACAGTCACACACAGTCACACACAGAGTCACACAGAGTCACACACAGTAACACACAGTCACACACAGTCACACACAGTCACACACAGTAACACACAGTAACACAGGTCACACACAGTAACACAGAGTCACACACAGTCACACACAGTCACACACAGTCACACACAGTCACACACAGTAACACACAGTCACACACAGTAACACACAGTCACACACAGTCACACACAGTAACACAGGTCACACACAGTCACACACAGTCACACACAGTAACACACAGTCACACACAGTAACACACAGTAACACACAGTCACACACAGTAACACACAGTAACACACAGTCACACACAGTCACACACAGTCACACAGAGTCACACACAGTAACACACAGTAACACAGGTCACACACAGTCACACACAGTAACACAGAGTCACACACAGTCACACACAGTCACACACAGTCACACACAGTAACACACAGTCACACACAGTAACACACAGTAACACACAGTAACACAGAGTCACACACAGTAACACACAGTCACACACAGTCACACACAGTAACACAGAGTCACACACAGTCACACACAGGTCACACACAGGTCACACACAGTCACACACAGTAACACAGAGTCACACACAGTCACACACAGTCACACACAGTCACACACAGTAACACACAGTCACACACAGTCACACACAGTCACACACAGTAACACACACAGTAACCACACAGTCACACACAGTCACACACACAGTAACACACAGTCACACACACAGTCACACACACAGTCACACACAGTCACACACACAGTCACACACACAGTCACACAGTCACACACAGTCACACACAGTCACACACACAGTCACACACAGTCACACACACAGTCACACACAGTCACACACAGTCACACACAGTCACACACACAGTCACACACAGTCACACACAGTCACACACTAAGAGAGTCTTTCCAGTTCATTAGTAAGAAAAAGAAAAAACACTTTTCATGAAAAGGATGAATTAATATTCTCTTTGAAAATGTTCTGAAGAGAAACAATTAAAAGTCACGGACGATTAGCATGTCCTGAGTGGATACACACTGAATCCATTACACACACACACACACACTCTCTCACAGACACACACACACACACACACACACAGACACACACACTCTCTCACACACACACACACACACACACACACACACACACACACACACACACACACACACAATCTCTCACAGACGCACACTCTCTCACACACACACACACACACACACACACACACACACACACAATCTCTCACAGAGCACACTCTCTCACAGACACACACACACACACACACACACAGACACACACACTCTCTCACACACACACACACACACACACACACACACACACACACACACACACACACACACTCTCTCACAGACACACACACACACACACACACACAGACACACACACTCTCTCACACACACACACACACACACACACACACACACACAATCTCTCACAGACGCACACTCTCTCACAGACACACACACACACACACTCTCTCTCTCACAGACACACACACACACACACACACACACAGACACACACACACACACAATCTCACACACACACACACACACACACACACACACACACTCTCTCACAGACACACACACACGTTCTGTTACAACATTGTCAGTTACTGGAACAGGCCACAGTCAGCGGGAGATTGGCATACACCAATTACACAGGTCTGGATGACCTCTCCTCCCCTCCCTCTCCCCCTCCCCCTATAATAAACGGAGCCCGGCCCGGTCGTAAAGTGACTAACCTGGTGTAGTGATGACCTCTCCCTCTCCCTCCCCCCTGTAATAGAGGGCAGTATCCACCAGACTAACCTGGTGTAGTGATGACCTCTCCCCTCTCCCTCCCCTCCCCCTGTAATAGAGGGCAGTATCCACCAGACTAACCTGGTGTAGTGATGACCTCTCCCCTCCCCCCTCTCCCCCCTCCTCCCCCTGTAATAGAGGGCAGTATCCACCGGACTAACCTGGTGTAGTGATGACCTCTCCCTCCCCCTCCCCTCTCCTCCCCCTCCCTCTCTCCCCCTCCCCCTCCCCTCCTCCCCCTGTAATAGAGGGCAGTATCCACCAGACTAACCTGGCGTAGTGATGACCTCTCCATGTCCGCTCCCCTCCTCCGCTCTCCAGTCCTTCCCTCCTCCTATCTCTCCGTAGTAGAGGCTGAGGACCAGCTCCATGATCCTGATGAACATGGGCAGCTGCTGGTCTGTGATAGACAGCTTCAGGGACTCCACCATCGTCTGGATCTGACAGGAGGAAGAGGAGGAAGAGGAGGAAGAGGAAACAGTTAATAAAGAGAGACATGAAGACCAGGGCTCTCCAACCCTGTTCCTGTAGAGAGACGTGATGACCAGGGCTCTCCAACCCTGTTCCTGTAGAGAGACGTGAAGACCAGGGCTCTCCAACCCTGTTCCTGTAGAGAGACGTGAAGACCAGGGCTCTCCAACCCTGTTCCTGTAGAGAGACGTGAAGACCAGGGCTCTCCAACCCTGTTCCTGTAGAGAGACGTGAAGACCAGGGCTCTCCAACCCTGTTCCTGTAGAGAGACGTGAAGACCAGGGCTCTCCAACCCTGTTCCTGTAGAGACGTGAAGACCAGGGCTCTCCAACCCTGTTCCTGTAGAGAGACGTGAAGACCAGGGCTCTCCAACCCTGTTCCTGTAGAGAGACGTGAAGAACCAGGGCTCTCCAACCCTGTTCCTGGAGGGTATCTCACAAGAAAGACAGACACAGACAGACAGACAGACAGACAGACAGACAGACAGACAGTAGGCCTGTGCGTCTCAGACAGACAGACAGACAGACAGACAGACAGACAGACAGACAGACAGACAGACAGACAGACAGACAGACAGACAGTAGGTCTCACCTTGATGACAGCAGGGATCTTAGAGTTGATGTTCTGGTAGGTGAAGTGGAGTCGGGTCCTGAAGGAACACTTGTAGAGGAGAGGATCCTGGTAGAACTGGATCTTCCCACTACCGTTCCTCTTATCCAGACACACAGTACAGTCACTGAAGTTGATCACTTTACGAAGCACCAGGTCAGGAGCTGGGGGGCAAGACACTTAGTCAACATATAAATCACATTCATTTAACGAGGCAAGTCAGTTAAGAACAAATTCTTATTTGTAATGACGGCCTACTCCGGGCAAAATCAGGACGACGCTGGGTCGATTGGTGG
>NC_088409.1:5101661-5119161 GCF_034236695.1 Oncorhynchus nerka | reverse complement strand
CTCTGACTCTAACCCTGACCTCTCCTCTGACTCTAACCCTGACCTCTCCTCTGACTCTAACCCTGACCTCTCCTCTGACTCTAACCCTGACCTCTCCTCTGACTCTAACCCTGACCTCTCCTCTGACTCTAACCCTGACCTCTCCTCAGACTCTAACCCTCTCCTCTCCTCAGACTCTAACCCTGACCTCTCCTCAGACTCTAACCCTGACCTCTCCTCAGACTCTAACCCTGACCTCTCCTCAGACTCTAACCTCTCCTCAGACTCTAACCCTGACCTCTCCTCAGACTCTAACCTGACCTCTCCTCAGACTCTAACCCTGACCTCTCCTCAGACTCTAACCCTGACCTCTCCTCAGACTCTAACCCTGACCTCTCCTCAGACTCTAACCCTGACCTCTCCTCAGACTCTAACCCTGACCTCTCCTCAGACTCTAACCCTGACCTCTCCTCAGACTCTAACCCCTCCTCTCCTCTGACTCTAACCCCTCCTCTCCTCTGACTCTAACCCTGACCTCTCCTCTCCTCAGACTCTAACCCTGACCTCTCCTCTCCTCAGACTCTAACCCTGACCTCTCCTCTCCTCTCCTCAGACTCTAACCCTGACCTCTCCTCTCCTCAGACTCTAACCCCGACCTCTCCTCTCCTCAGACTCTAACCCCGACCTCTCCTCTCCTCAAACTCTAACCCTGACCTCTCCACTCCTCTCAGACTCTAACCCTGACCTCTCCTCAGACTCTAACCCTGACCTCTCCTCTCCTCAGACTCTAACCCTGACCTCTCCTCTCCTCAGACTCTAACCCTGACCTCTCCTCAGACTCTAACCCTGACCTCTCCTCTCCTCAGACTCTAACCCTGATCTCTCCTCTGACTCTAACCCTCTCCTCTCCTCAGACTCTAACCCTGACCTCTCCTCAGACTCTAACCCTGACCTCTCCTCAGACTCTAACCCTGACCTCTCCTCAGACTCTAACCCTGACCTCTCCTCAGACTCTAACCCTGACCTCTCCTCAGACTCTAACCCTGACCTCTCCTCTGACTCTAACCCTGACCTCTCCTCAGACTCTAACCCTGACCTCTCCTCAGACTCTAACCCTGACCTCTCCTCAGACTCTAACCCTGACCTCTCCTCAGACTCTAACCCTGACCTCTCCTCAGACTCTAACCCCTCCTCTCCTCTGACTCTAACCCCTCCTCTCCTCTGACTCTAACCCTGACCTCTCCTCTCCTCAGACTCTAACCCTGACCTCTCCTCTCCTCTCCTCAGACTCTAACCCTGACCTCTCCTCTCCTCAGACTCTAACCCTGACCTCTCCTCTCCTCAGACTCTAACCCCGACCTCTCCTCTCCTCAAACTCTAACCCTGACCTCTCCTCTCCTCTCAGAGTCTAACCCTGACCTCTCCTCTCCTCAGACTCTAACCTCTCCTCTCCTCAGACTCTAACCCTGACCTCTCCACTCCTCTCAGACTCTAACCCTGACCTCTCCTAAGACTCCAACCCTGACCTCACCTCTCCTCAGACTCTAACCCTGACCTCTCCACTCCTCTCAGACTCTAACCCTGACCTCTCCTAAGACTCCAACCCTGACCTCACCTCTCCTCAGACTCTAACCCCGACCTCTCCACTCCTCTCTGACTCTAACCCTGACCTCTCCTCAGACTCTAACCCTGACCTCTCCTCACTCTAACCCTGACCTCTCCTCTCCTCAAACTCTAACCCTGACCTCTCCTCTCCTCAAACTCTAACCCTGACCTCTCCTCTCCTCAGACTCTAACCCTGACCTCTCCTCAGACTCTAACCCTGACCTCTCCTCAGACTCTAACCCTGACCTCTCCACTCCTCTCAGACTCTAACCCTGACCTCTCCACTCCTCTCAGACTCTAACCCTGACCTCCCCTCTCCTCAAACTCTGACCCTGACCTCTACACTCCTCTCAGACTCTAACCCTGACCTCTCCTCTCCTCAAACTCTAACCCTGACCTCTCCACTCCTCTCAGACTCTAACCCTGAACTCTCTTCAGACTCTAACCCTGACCTCTCCACTCCTCTCAGACTCTAACCCTGAACTCTCTTCAGACTCTAACCCTGACCTCTCCTCTGACTAACCCTGACCTCTCCTCTGACTCTAACCCTGACCTCTCCACTCCTCTCAGACTCTAACCCTGACCTCTCCTCTGACTCTAACCCTGACCTCTCCTCTCCTCTGACTCTAACCCTGACCTCTCCTCAGACTCTAACCTGACCTCTCCCTCCTCTCAGACTCTAACCCTGACCTCTCCTCTCCTCTGACTCTAACCCTGACCTCTCCTCTCCTCAGACTCTAACCATAACCTCTCCTCTGACTCTAACCTGACCTCTCCTCTGACTCTAACCCTGACCTCTCCTCTGACTCTAACCTGACCTCTCCTCTGACTCTAACCCTGACCTCTCCTCTGACTCTAACCCTGACCTCTCCTCTGACTCTAACCCTGACCTCTCCTCTGACTCTAACCCTGACCTCTCCTCTGACTCTAACCCTGACCTCTCCTCTGACTCTAACCCTGACCTCTCCTCTGACTCTAACCCTGACCTCTCCTCTGACTCTAACCCTGACCTCTCCTCTGACTCTAACCCTGACCTCTCCTCTGACTCTAACCCTGACCTCTCCTCAGACTCTAACCCTCTCCTCTCCTCAGACTCTAACCCTGACCTCTCCTCAGACTCTAACCCTGACCTCTCCTCAGACTCTAACCCTGACCTCTCCTCAGACTCTAACCTCTCCTCAGACTCTAACCCTGACCTCTCCTCAGACTCTAACCCTGACCTCTCCTCAGACTCTAACCCTGACCTCTCCTCAGACTCTAACCCTGACCTCTCCTCAGACTCTAACCCTGACCTCTCCTCAGACTCTAACCCTGACCTCTCCTCAGACTCTAACCCTGACCTCTCCTCAGACTCTAACCCTGACCTCTCCTCAGACTCTAACCCCTCCTCTCCTCTGACTCTAACCCCTCCTCTCCTCTGACTCTAACCCTGACCTCTCCTCTCCTCAGACTCTAACCCTGACCTCTCCTCTCCTCAGACTCTAACCCTGACCTCTCCTCTCCTCTCCTCAGACTCTAACCCTGACCTCTCCTCTCCTCAGACTCTAACCCCGACCTCTCCTCTCCTCAGACTCTAACCCCGACCTCTCCTCTCCTCAAACTCTAACCCTGACTCCTCTCCACTCCTCTCAGACTCTAACCCTGACCTCTCCTCAGACTCTAACCCTGACCTCTCCTCTCCTCAGACTCTAACCCTGACCTCTCCTCTCCTCAGACTCCTAACCCTGACCTCTCCTCAGACTCTAACCCTGACCTCTCCTCTCCTCAGACTCTAACCCTGATCTCTCCTCTGACTCTAACCCTCCTCTCCTCAGACTCTAACCCTGACCTCTCCTCAGACTCTAACCCTGACCTCTCCTCAGACTCTAACCCTGACCTCTCCTCAGACTCTAACCCTGACCTCTCCTCAGACTCTAACCCTGACCTCTCCTCAGACTCTAACCCTGACCTCTCCTCTGACTCTAACCCTGACCTCTCCTCAGACTCTAACCCTGACCTCTCCTCAGACTCTAACCCTGACCTCTCCTCAGACTCTAACCCTGACCTCTCCTCAGACTCTAACCCTGACCTCTCCTCAGACTCTAACCCCTCCTCTCCTCTGACTCTAACCCCTCCTCTCCTCTGACTCTAACCCTGACCTCTCCTCTCCTCAGACTCTAACCCTGACCTCTCCTCTCCTCTCCTCAGACTCTAACCCTGACCTCTCCTCTCCTCAGACTCTAACCCTGACCTCTCCTCTCCTCAGACTCTAACCCCGACCTCTCCTCTCCTCAAACTCTAACCCTGACCTCTCCACTCCTCTCAGACTCTAACCCTGACCTCTCCTCAGACTCTAACCCTGACCTCTCCTCTCCTCAGACTCTAACCCTGACCTCTCCTCAGACTCTAACCCTGACCTCTCCTCTCCTCAGACTCTAACCCTGACCTCTCCTCTCCTCAGACTCTAACCCTGACCTCTCCTCAGACTCTAACCCTGACCTCTCCTCTCCTCTCCTCAGACTCTAACCCTGATGTCTCCTCTCCTCTCAGACTCTAACCCTGACCTCTCCTCTGACTAACCCCGACCTCTCCTCTCCTCAGACTCTAACCCTGACCTCTCCTCTCCTCAGACTCTAACCCTGACCTCTCCTCTCCTCAGACTCTAACACTGACCTCTCCTCTGACTCTAACCCCGACCTCTCCTCTCCTCAGACTCTAACCCTGACCTCTCCTCTCCTCAGACTCTAACCCTGACCTCTCCTCTTCTCTGACTAACCCCGACCTCTCCTCTCCTCAGACTCTAACCCTGACCTCTCCACTCCTCTCAGACTCTAACCCTGACCTCTCCTAAGACTCCAACCCTGACCTCACCTCTCCTCAGACTCTAACCCCGACCTCTCCACTCCTCTCTGACTCTAACCCTGACCTCTCCTCAGACTCTAACCCTGACCTCTCCTCACTCTAACCCTGACCTCTCCTCTCCTCAAACTCTAACCCTGACCTCTCCTCTCCTCAAACTCTAACCCTGACCTCTCCTCTCCTCAGACTCTAACCCTGACCTCTCCTCAGACTCTAACCCTGACCTCTCCTCTCCTCAGACTCTAACCCTGACCTCTCTCCTCTCAGACTCTAACCCTGACCTCTCCTCTCCTCTCAGACTCTAACCCTGACCTCTCCTCTCCTCAAACTCTAACCCTGACCTCTCACTCTCTCTCAGACTCTAACCCTGACCTCTCCTCTCCTCAAACTCTAACCCTGACCTCTCCACTCCTCTCAGACTCTAACCCTGAACTCTCTTCAGACTCTAACCCTGACCTCTCCTCTGACTAACCCTGACCTCTCCTCTGACTCTAACCCTGACCTCTCCTCTCCTCTCAGACTCTAACCCTGACCTCTCCCACTCTAACCCTGACCTCTCCTCTCCTCTGACTCTAACCCTGACCTCTCCTCAGACTCTAACCCTGACCTCTCCACTCCTCTCAGACTCTAACCCTGACCTCTCCTCTCCTCTGACTCTAACCCTGACCTCTCCTCTCCTCAGACTCTAACCCTGACCTCTCCTCTCCTCAAACTCTGACCCTGACCTCTCCACTCCTCTCAGACTCTAACCCTGACCTCTCCTCTCCTCAAACTCTAACCCTGACATCTCCACTCCTCTCAGACTCTAACCCTGAACTCTCTTCAGACTCTAACCCTGACCTCTCCTCACTCTAACCCTGACCTCTCCTCTCCTCAAACTCTAACCCTGACCTCTCCTCTCCTCAAACTCTAACCCTGACCTCTCCTCTCCTCAGACTCTAACCCTGACCTCTCCTCAGACTCTAACCCTGACCTCTCCTCTCCTCAGACTCTAACCCTGACCTCTCCACTCCTCTCAGACTCTAACCCTGACCTCTCCACTCCTCTCAGACTCTAACCCTGACCTCTCCTCTCCTCAAACTCTAACCCTGACCTCTCCACTCCTCTCAGACTCTAACCCTGACCTCTCCTCTCCTCTGACTCTAACCCTGACCTCTCCTCAGACTCTAACCCTGACCTCTCCACTCCTCTCAGACTCTAACCCTGACCTCTCCTCTCCTCTGACTCTAACCCTGACCTCTCCTCTCCTCAGACTCTAACCATAACCTCTCCTCTGACTCTAACCCTGACCTCTCCTCTGACTCTAACCCTGACCTCTCCTCTGACTCTAACCCTGACCTCTCCTCTGACTCTAACCCTGACCTCTCCTCTGACTCTAACCCTGACCTCTCCTCTGACTCTAACCCTGACCTCTCCTCTGACTCTAACCCTGACCTCTCCTCTGACTCTCTGACCTCTCCTCTGACTCTAACCCTGACCTCTCCTCTGACTCTAACCCTGACCTCTCCTCTGACTCTAACCCTGACCTCTCCTCTGACTCTAACCCCTCTCCTCTCCTCAGACTCTAACCTGACCTCTCCTCAGACTCTAACCCTGACCTCTCCTCAGACTCTAACCCTGACCTCTCCTCAGACTCTAACCCTGACCTCTCCTCTGACTCTAACCTGACCTTTCCTCAGACTCTAACCCTGACCTCTCCTCTCCTCAGACTCTAACCCTGACCTCTCCTCAGACTCTAACCCTGACCTCTCCTCCAGACTCTAACCCTGACCTCTCCTCAGACTCTAACCCTGACCTCTCCTCAGACTCTAACCCCTCCTCTCCTCTGACTCTAACCCCTCCTCTCCTCTGACTCTAACCCTGACCTCTCCTCTCCTCAGACTCTAACCCTGACCTCTCCTCTCCTCTCCTCAGACTCTAACCCTGACCTCTCCTCAGACTCTAACCCTGACCTCTCCTCTCCTCAGACTCTAACCCCGACCTCTCCTCTGACTAACCCCGACCTCTCCTCTCCTCAGACTCTAACTCTGACCTCTCAGACTCTAACCCTGACCTCTCAGACTCTAACCCTGACCTCTCCTCAGACTCTAACCCTGACCTCTCCTCTGACTAACCCCGACCTCTCCTCTCCTCAGACTCTAACCCTGACCTCTCAGACTCTAACCCTGACCTCTCCTCAGACTCTAACCCTGACCTCTCCTCTGACTAACCCTGACCTCTCCTCTCCTCAGACTCTAACCCTGACCTCTCCTCAGACTCTAACCCTCTCCTCTCCTCAGACTCCTCTATCCCACCACCCCTACTCTCCCTCCCTCTTCCATACTCCCTCCACTCCCTGTGCTCTCCTCTCCATACTCCCTCCTCCCAAACTCCTCTATCCCACCACCCCCCACTCTCCCTCCTCCTCCATTCCCTCCTCAAACTCCTCTATCTCACCACCCCCACTCTCCCTCCTCTCCCTCCCAAACTCCTCTATCCCACCACCCCTACTCTCCCTCCCTCTCCCTCCACTCAAACTCCTCTATCTCACCACCCCCACTCTCCCTCCCTCTCCCTCCACTCAAACTCCTCTATCCCACCACCCCTACTCTCCCTCCCTCCTCCATACTCCCTCAGCTCAAACTCCTCTATCCCACCACCCCTACTCTCCCTCCCTCCTCCATACTCCCTCCACTCCCTGTGCTCTCCTCTCCATACTCCCTCCTCCCAAACTCCTCTATCCCACCACCCCCCACTCTCCCTCCTCCCTCCTCTCCCTCCCTCTCCCTCCTCCCAAACTCCTCTATCCCACCACCCCCCACTCTCCCTCCTCCCTCCTCTCCCTCCTCTCCCTCCTCCCAAACTCCTCCTCCCACCCCCTACTCTCCCTCCTCCCTCCTCTCCCTCCCTCCTCCCAAACTCCTCTATCCCACCACCCCTACTCTCCCTCCCTCTTCCATACTCCCTCCACTCCATGTGCTCTCCTCTCCATACTCCCTCCTCCCAAACTCCTCTATCCCACCCCACTCTCCCTCCTCCCTCCCCTCCACCCTCCTCTATCCCAACTCCCCTACTATCCCTCCCTCCTCCCCTCCCTCCCTCCCACCTCCCTCCTCTCCCTGGACCAGCCTTTATACTGGACTCCTTGGTTAACCATGTCTCTGTAAGGCTGTACCAACTGATCCAGGACCAGCCTTTATACTGGACTCCTTGGTTAACCATGTCTCTGTAAGGCTGTACCAACTGATCCAGGACCAGCCTTTATACTGGACTCCTTGGTTAACCATGTCTCTGTAAGGCTGTACCAACTGATCCTGGACCAGTCCTAAGGCTGTACCAACTGATCCTGGACCACTTTATACTGATCCTGGACCAGCCTTTATACTGGACTCCTTGGTTAACCATGTCTCTGTAGGGCTGTACCAACTGATCCTGGACCAGCCTTTATACTGGACTCCTTGGTTAACCATGTCTCTGTAAGGCTGTACCAACTGATCCTGGACCAGCCTTTATACTGGACTCCTTGGTTAGAACAGAGGTCCATGAATAGAGGGACTGTTCTGTTATTTTTTCTCACGACCAAAACACACATGTACAAAGTTATATGTGTGTGTGTGTGTGTGTGTGTGTGTGTGTGTGGTGTGGTGTGTGGTGTGTGTGGTGTGTGGTGTGTGGTGTGTGTGTGTGTGTGTGTGTGTGTGTGTGTGTGTGTGTGTGTGTGTGTGTGTGTGGTGTGTGTGTGGTGTGTGGTGTGTGGTGTGTGTGTGTGTGTGTGTGTGTGTGTGTGTGTGTGTGTGTGTGTGTGTGTGTGTGTGTGTGTGTGTGTGTGTGTGTGTGTGTGTGGTGTTGGGGTCAGTCAGAAGGTTCCTGTCACACCTGCAGACTGAGCTCTGAGCTGGGCAGTAAAACAGCCTCCTGCTATTCCCATTCTGGATCTAATTTACCTGTTTCACCACCGACCGAGGCCCACTCCCCGCGCCCGGTCAGCCCAGAGCCTTACACCCCTCCACCCCACCCCTCCACCCCACCCACAGCCCTCCACCCCAACCCCCAGCCCTCCACTCCAACCCACAGCCCTCCACTCCAACCCACAGCCCTCCACCCCAGCCCTCCACCCCAACCCCAGCCCTCCACCCCACCCACAGCCCTCCACCCCAACCCCCCAGCCCTCCACCCCACGCCTCCACCCCCACCCCTCTACTCCAACCCCTCTACTCCAACCCCAACCCCTCTAATCCAACCCCCACCCCTCTACTCCCACCCCAACCCCTCTACTCCAACCCCCACCCCTCTACTCCAACCCCTCTACTCCAACCCCAACCCCTCTACTCCAACCCCAACCCCTCTACTCCAACCCCAACCCCTCTACTCCAACCCCACCCCTCTACCCAACCTCCACCCCTCCACCCAAACCCCCAGCCCTCCACCCAAACCCCCACCCCTCCACCCAAACTCCCATCCCTCCACCCCAACCCCCCATCCCTCCACCCCAACCCCCATCCCCTCCCACCCTAACCCCCATCCCTCCATCCTCCCTAACCCCCATCCCTCTACTCCAGACCTCCACCCCTCCACCCAAACCCCCAGCCCTCCACCCAAACCCCCACTGTTCCCCTCCACCCAAAGCTCCCCACCCCTCCACTCCAACCCCCCATCCCTCCACCCCTACCCACAGCCTCCACCCCACTTCGTGCCACTCTAAACTTCTGTAAACAATTGACACAGCCAGCACCTGTGACCTCAGCCCACAGGGAGGAAGCCCTCTTAAAACTGTTCAACCATAAAATGACTGGAAAAACCAGCCTTTACATGAGCTCAGCAACACAGACCCAAGTCAAGTAGTCTCCTCTGTGGAATACAGGACCAGACTACTTGACATGAGCTCAGCAACACAGAGCCAAGTCAAGTAGTCTCCTCTGTGGAATACAGGACCAGACTACTTGACATGAGCTCAGCAACACAGAGCCAAGTCAAGTAGTCTCCTCTGTGGAATACAGGACCAGACTACTTGACATGAGCTCAGCAACACAGACCCAAGTCAAGTAGTCTCCTCTGTGGAATACAGGACCAGACTACTTGACATGAGCTCAGCAACACAGACCCAAGTCAAGTAGTCTCCTCTGTGGAATACAGGACCAGACTACTTGACATGAGCTCAGCAACACAGAGCCAAGTCAAGTAGTCTCCTCTGTGGAATACAGGACCAGACTACTTGACATGAGCTCAGCAACACAGACCCAAGTCAAGTAGTCTCCTCTGTGGAATACAGGACCAGACTACTTGACATGAGCTCAGCAACACAGAGCCAAGTCAAGTAGTCTCTCTGTGGAATACAGGACCAGACTACTTGACATGAGCTCAGCAACACAGACCCAAGTCAAGTAGTCTCCTCTGTGGAATACAGGACCAGACTACTTGACATGAGCTCAGCAACACAGAGCCAAGTCAAGTAGTCTCCTCTGTGGAATACAGGGTCTGAATGGTTCTGGGTCTGAATGGTTTACATTTAACATTACATTTAAGTCATTTAGCAGACGCTCTTATCCAGAGCGACTTACTGGGTCTGAATGGTTCTGGGTCTGAATGGTTCTGGGTCTGAATGGTTATGGGCCTGAATGGTTATGGGCCTGAATGGTTATGGGTCTGAATGGTTCTGGGTCTGAATGGTTCTGGGTCTGAATGGTTCTGGGTCTGAATGGTTCTGGATCTGAATGGTTCTGGATCTGAATGGTTCTGGATCTGAATGGTTCAGGGTCTGAATGGTTATGGGTCTGAATGGTTCTGAATGGTTATGGGTCTGAATGGTTATGGGTCTGAATGGTTATGGGTCTGAATGGTTATGGGTCTGAATGGTTCTGGATCTGAATGGTTCAGGGTCTGAATGGTTATGGGTCTGAATGGTTCTGGGCCTGAATGGTTCAGGGTCTGAATGGTTCTGAGTCTGAATGGTTATGAGTCTGAATGGTTCAGGGTCTGAATGGTTATGAGTCTGAATGGTTCAGGGTCTGAATGGTTTTGGGTCTGAATGGTTCTCTCTTCTTTCAAACTACCTGTGAGTTCTATTGACTGCTGAATTCAACACTCAACAAACAAGAGCTTTCATCCTTCTTCCAAGAGAAATGCCCAAACTTCAACAAACAAGAGCTTTCATCCCTCTTCCAAGAGAAATGCCCAAACTTCACTAAACAAGAGCTTTCATCCCTCTTCCAAGAGAAATGCCCAAACTTCACTAAACAAGAGCTTTCATCCCTCTTCCAAGAGAAATGCCCAAACTTCACTAAACTTTTGCCACAAAGTTGGAAGCACAGAATCATCTAGAATGTCATTGTATGCTGTCGCGTTAAGATTTCCCTTCACTGGAACTAAGAGGACGGAACCATGAAAAACAGCCCCAGACCATTATTCCTCCTCCACCAAACTTTACAGTTGACACTATGCATTGGGACAGGTAGCGTTGCCCTGGCATCCGCCAAACCCAGATTTGTCCATCAGACTGCCAGATGGTGAAGTGTGATTCATCACTCCAGAGAACGTGTTTCCACTGATCCAGAGTCCAGAAGAGGTGAGCTTTACACCAGTCCAGCCAAGGTTTGGCATTATGCATGGTGATCTGAAGCTTGTGGGCGGCTGCTCGGCCATGGAAACCCATTTCATGAAGCTCCCGACTAACAGTTCTTGTCCTGACGTTGCTTTCAGAGGCAGTTTGGAACTTGGTATTGAGTGTTGCAACCGAGGACAGAATATTTTTTACGCACCTCAGCCCACGTTGGTCCCTTTCTGTGAGCTTGTGTGGCCTACCACTTCACAGCTGAGCCGTTGTTGCTCCTAGACATTTCCACTTCACAATAACAGCACTTACAGTTGACCCGGGGCAGCTCTAGCAGGGCAGAAATGTGACGAACTGACTTGTTGGAAAGGTGGCATCCTATGACGGTGCCACGTTGAAAGTCACTGAGCTCTTCAGTGAGGCCCATTCTACTGCCAATGTTTGTCTATGGAGATTGCATGGCGGTGTGCTCGTTTATACACCTGTCAGCAACAGGGTGTGACTGAAACAGCCAAATCCACTAATTTGAAGGGGTGTCCACATACATACATATATATATATAGTGTATAGACCTTGTTAAAACAGAAACGCTTGGCTACTGTTGAACAGGTCCTGTGTAACACAACCACACACTGTATGCTATAACACACACTGTTATAAATCCCCATTTACATCTCCAACTAAGAGTCATGTATGGTTGTCCAGCTGAAAGCAGTGGGTTGTGATACAGCACGGAGATTTCCCCAGAGTGGGTGGTGATACAGCACGGAGGTTCCCCAGAGTGGGTGGTGATACAGCACGGAGGTTCCCCAGAGGAGGTTTCCCCAGAGTGGGTGGTGATACAGCTCGGAGGTTCCCAGAGGAGGTTTCCCAGAGTGGGTGGTGATACAGCACGGAGGTTTCCCAGAGTGGGTGGTGATGCAGCACGGAGGTTTCCCCAGAGTGGGTGGTGATACAGCACAGAGGTTTCCCAGAGTGGGTGGTGATACAGCACGGAGGTTTCCCAGAGTGGGTGGTGATACAGCAGGTTTCCCGGAGGTTTCCCCAGAGGAGGTTTCCCCAGAGTGGGTGGTGATACAGCACGGAGGTTTCCCCAGAGGAGGTTTCCCCAGAGTGGGTGGTGATACAGCACGGAGGTTTCCCCAGAGTGGGTGGTGATACAGCACGAAGGTTCCCCAGAGGAGGTTTCCCCAGAGTGGGTGGTGATCCAGCACGGAGGTTTCCCCAGAGTGGGTGGTGATACAGCACGGAGGTTTCCCAGAGTGGGTTGTGATACAGCACGGAGGTTCCCCAGAGTGGGTGGTGATACAGCACGGAGGTTTCCCAGAGTGGGTGGTGATACAGCACAGAGGTTCCCCCAGAGTGGGTGGTGATACAGCACGGAGGTTTCCCCAGAGTGGGTGGTGATACAGCACGAAGGTTCCCCAGAGGAGGTTTCCCCAGAGTGGGTGGTGATCCAGCACGGAGGTTTCCCCAGAGTGGGTGGTGATACAGCACGGAGGTTTCCCCAGAGTGGGTTGTGATACAGCACAGAGATTTCCCCAGAGTGGGTGGTGATACAGCACAGAGGTTTCCCCAGAGTGGGTGGTGATACAGCACAGAGGTTTCCCCAGAGTGGGTGGTGATACATCACAGAGGTTTCCCCAGAGTGGGTGGTGATACAGCACAGAGGTTTCCCCAGAGTGGGTGGTGATACAGCACGGAGGTTCCCCAGAGTGGGTGGTGATACAGCACGGAGGTTTCCCCAGAGTGGGTGGTGATACAGCACGGAGGTTTCCCCAGAGGAGGTTTCCCCAGAGTGGGTGGTGATACAGCACGGAGGTTTCCCCAGAGTGGGTGGTGATACAGCACGGAGGTTTCCCCAGAGGAGGTTTCCCCAGAGTGGGTGGTGATACAGCACGGAGGTTTCCCAGAGTGGGTGGTGATACAGCACGGAGGTTTCCCCAGAGTGGGTGGTGATACAGCACAGAGGTTTCCCCAGAGTGGGTTGTGATACAGCACGGAGGTTCCCCAGAGTGGGTGGTGATACAGCACGGAGGTTCCCCAGAGTGGGTTGTGATACAGCACGGAGGTTCCCCAAAGGAGGTTCCCCCAGAGTGGGTTGTGATACAGCACGGAGATTCCCCAGAGGAGGTTTCCCCAGAGTGGGTTGTGATACAGCACGGAGGTTCCCCAGAGGAGGTTCCCCAGAGTGGGTGGTGATACAGCACGGAGGTTCCCCAGAGTGGGTGGTGATACAGCACGGAGGTTTCCAGAGGAGGTTCCCCAGAGTGGGTGGTGATACAGCACGGAGGTTCCCAGGGTGGTGATACAGACGGAGGTTCCCCAGAGTGGGTGGTGATACAGCACAGAGATTTCCCAGAGTGGGATGTGATACAGCACGGAGGTTCCCCAGAGTGGGTGGTGATACAGCACGGAGGTTCCCCAGAGTGGGTGGTGATACAGCACGGAGGTTTCCCCAGAGTGGGTGGTGATACAGCACGGAGGTTTCCCCAGAGTGGGTGGTGATACAGCACGGAGGTTCCCCAGAGTGGGTGGTGATACAGCACGGAGGTTCCCAGAGTGGGTGGTGATACAGCACGGAGGTTTCCCCAGAGAGTGGGTGGTGATACAGCACGGAGGTTTCCCCAGAGTGGGTGGTGATACAGCACGGAGGTTCCCCAGAGGAGGTTCCCAGAGTGGGTGGTGATACAGCACGGAGGTTCCCAGAGTGGGTGGTGATACAGCACGGAGGTTTCCCCAGAGTGGGTGGTGATACAGCACGGAGGTTCCCCAGAGTGGGTGGTGATACAGCACGGAGGTTCCCCAGAGTGGGTGGTGATACAGCACGGAGGTTCCCTCGGAGGGAGTGGGTGTGACAGCACGGAGGTTGATACAGCACGGAGGTTCCCCAGAGTGGGTTGTGATACAGCACGGAGGTTTCCCCAGAGGAGGTTGTGATACAGCACGGAGGTTTCCCAGAGGAGGTTCCCCAGAGTGGGTGGTGATACCCGGAGGTTCCCAGAGGAGGTTGTGATACAGCACGGAGGTTCCCAGAGTGGGTTGTGATACAGCACGGAGGTTTCCCCAGAGGAGGTTCCCCAGAGGAGGTGGTCCCAGAGAGGTTCCCCAGACGGGGTTCCTTCAACACTGTAAAACTGGCTGGCCGACAGCTACACTGTCCATATATATATTTATTCTCTACAATTTAATTATAGATTAAGAGGTTTACAACCCACTCTCAGTCCATTCCTCAGCTTCAGCACTCACTGCTCTACACACAGCTCTACTGGTCTGGGATACTGGTCTACACACAGTTTCTACTGAGTGGGTGGTGGTACACACCCAGCTTCCCCTGGCCTGGGTGGTGGTCAGCACACCCAGCTCTACTGGCCTGGGATACTGGTCTACACCCAGGTTCCCCTACTGGTCTGGGATACTGGTCTACACACCCCTACTGGTGGTGGATGTGATACAGCACGGAGGTTCCCCTGGGGGTGGCCCTACTGCTCTGGGAGGTTTCCCACACCCAGCTCTACTGGTCTGGGGATACAGCTCACTGGTCTGGGATAATTCTACACCCAGCTCTACTGGCCTGGGATACTGCTCTACTGGTCTGGGATACTGGTCTACACACAGCCCTACTGGTCTGGGATATTGGTCACAGGTTCCCCAGCTCTACTGGCCTGGGATACAGCTCTACTGGTCTGGGATACTGGTCTACACAAAGCTCTACTGGTCTGGGATACTGCTCTACTGGTCTGGGATACTGGTCTACACCCAGCTCTACTGGCCTGGGATACTGCTCTACTGGTCTGGGATACTGGTCTACACACAGCTCTACTGGTCTGGGATACTGGTCTACACCCAGCTCTACTGGCCTGGGATACAGCTCTACTGGTCTGGGATACTGGTCTACACAAAGCTCTACTGGTCTGGGATACTGCTCTACTGGTCTGGGATACTGGTCTACACCCAGCTCTACTGGCCTGGGATAGTGCTCTACTGGTCTGGGATACTGGTCTACACACAGCTCTACTGGTCTGGGATACTGGTCTACACCCAGCTCACTGGCCTGGGATACTATTCTCTACTGGTCTGGGATTATACTGGTTTACCCAGGTCTACTGGTCTCCATTCCTCACAGTCGACTCTACTGGCCTGGGACACAGATCTACTGGTCTGGGATACTGGTCTACACCCAGCTCTACTGGTCTGGGATACTGGTCTACACTGTTCTGGGATACTGCTCTCTACCAGTTCTACTGGCCTGGGATACTGGTCTGGGATAGTGCTCTACTGGTCTGGGATACTGGTCTACACACAGCTCTACTGGTCTGGGATACTGGTCTACACCCAGCTCTACTGGCCTGGGATACTGCTCTACTGGTCTGGGATACTGGTCTACACCCAGCTCTACTGGTCTGGGATACTGCTCTACTGGTCTGGGATACTGGTCTACTGGTCTGGGATACTGGTCTACACCCAGCTCTACTGGTCTGGGATACTGGTCTACACCCAGCTCTACTGGTCTGGGATACTGGTCTACACCCAGCTCTACTGGTCTGGGATACTGGTCTACACCCAGCTCTACTGGTCTGGGATACTGGTCTACACCCAGCTCTACTGGTCTGGGATACTGCTCTACTGGTCTGGGATACTGGTACACACAGCTCTACTGGTCACCCAGCTCTACTGGCCTGGGATACAGCTCTACTGGCCTGGGATACTGGTCTACACACAGCTCTACTGGTCTACACACAGCTCTACTGGCCTGGGATACAGCTCTACTGGCCTGGGATACTGGTCTATACCCAGCTCTACTGGTCTGGGATACTGGTCAACACACAGCTCTACTGGTCTACACACAGCTCTACTGGCCTGGGATACAGCTCTACTGGCCTGGGATACTGGTCTACACACAGCTCTACTGGTCTACACACAGCTCTACTGGCCTGGGATACAGCTCTACTGGCCTGGGATACTGGTCTATACCCAGCTCTACTGGTCTGGGATACTGGTCTACACACAGCTCTACTGGTCTACACACAGCTCTACTGGCCTGGGATACAGATCTACTGGTCTGGGATACTGGTCTACACCCAGCTCTACTGGTCTGGGATACGGCTCTACTGTTCTGGGATACTGCTCTCTACTGTTCTGGGATACGGCTCTACTGTTCTGGGATACTGCTCTACTGGTCTGGGATACTGGTCTACACCCAGCTCTACTCGTCTGGGATACTGGTCTACACCCAGCTCTACTGGTCTGGGATACTGCTCTACTGGTCTGGGATACTGCTCTACTGGTCTGGGATACTGGTCTACTGGTCTGGGATACTGGTCTACACCCAGCTCTACTGGTCTGGGATACTGGTCTACACCCAGCTCTACTGGTCTGGGATACTGGTCTACACCCAGCTCTACTGGTCTGGGATACTGGTCTACACCCAGCTCTACTGGTCTGGGATACTGGTCTACACCCAGCTCTACTGGTCTGGGATACTGCTCTACTGGTCTGGGATACTGGTCTACACACAGCTCTACTGGTCTACACACAGCTCTACTGGCCTGGGATACAGCTCTACTGGCCTGGGATACTGGTCTACACACAGCTCTACTGGTCTACACACAGCTCTACTGGCCTGGGATACAGCTCTACTGGCCTGGGATACTGGTCTATACCCAGCTCTACTGGTCTGGGATACTGGTCAACACACAGCTCTACTGGTTGACATGGTAGTAAATGAGTGGTAGGTTGACATGGTAGTAAAATGAGTGGTACACACAGTACTGGCCTGGGATACAGTAAACTGGCCTGGAATTGTCATACCCAGTAAGTTGACATGGTAGTAAAATGAGTGGTCTACACACAGTTGACATGGTAGTAAAATGAGTGGTAAGTTGACATGGTATACCCAGTTGACATGGTAGTAAAATGAGTGGTAAGTTGACATGGTAGTAAAATGAGTGGTAAGTTGACATGGTAGTAAAATGAGTGGTAAGTTGACATGGTAGTAAAATGAGTGGTAAGTTGACATGGTAATATATTAGTAAGTTGACATGGTAGTAAATGAGAGGTAAGTTGACATGGTAGTAAAATGAGTGGTAAGTTGACATGGTAGTAAAATGACATGGTAGTTAAAATGAGTGGTAAGTTGACATGGTAGTAAAATGAGTGGTAAGTTGACATGGTAGTAAATGAGTGGTAAGTTGACATGGTAGTAAATGAGTGGTAAGTTGACATGGTAGTAAAATGAGTGGTAAGTTGACATGGTAGTAAATGAGTGGTAAGTTGACATGGTAGTAAATGAGAGGTAAGTTGACATGGTAGTAAAATGAGTGGTAAGTTGACATGGTAGTAAATGAGAGGTAGGTTAACATGGTAGTAAGTTGACATGGTAGTAAATGAGTGGTAAGTTGACATGGTAGTAAATGAGTGGTAAGTTGACATGGTAGTAAATGAGTGGTAAGTTGACATGGTAGTAAAATGAGTGGTAAGTTGACATGGTAGTAAAATGAGTGGTAAGTTGACATGGTAGTAAAATGAGTGGTAAGTTGACATGGTAGTAAA
>NC_088409.1:5091661-5096661 GCF_034236695.1 Oncorhynchus nerka | reverse complement strand
AGGGTAGGGGGCTCCTGGGGGCTCTTGGGGAGGGTCTAGGTGGGGTGGCTCCTGGGGAGGTGGCTCCTGGGGTCTAGGGGCCTCCTGGGGAGGGTCTAGGTTGGGGCTCCTGGGGGAGCATATGGGTGGGGAGGGGGTCCTGGGGAGAGTCTAGGTGGGGGTCTGGGGAGAGATCCTGGGGAGGGATCCTGGGGGGTCTGGGAGAGATCCTGGGAGGGATCCTGGGGAGGGTCTGGGGAGAGATCCTGGGGAGGGATCCTGGGTAGGGCTCCTAGGGAGGGATCCTGGGGAGGGTCTGGGGAAGGTAGAGGAGGTAAAGGGCTTGGAGGTGGGATATTCTGCCTCCAGGCGTGTCAACTCAGCTGTTGCCCTGAGGAGTAGAGATGACGGCCGGCAGAGAGCAGAGAAGCACTGCCAGTTTGAGTGACAGGAGAGGGGGGACCCCCTACCCAGAAAGTAAGTAGGGGCGGAGGGTTAGGGCACAGGAAAGCCAAGCATGACCTCTCATCCCCCCTCTGCCCCTGTAGACGTCTGGCTCTAGTGGTCCTGCGTCGAGGTCTTGTCTGAGGCGGGAACCAATGACTGGAGAAACAAAGGACAAAGCCGTCCATCACGTGACACCATTCATTCCTATGTGAAGACACAATAGGGAGCTAGTCCAGGAGGCTCAGTGCCGCCTCCTCTCCAGGAGGCTCAGTGCCGCCTCCTCTCCAGGAGGCTCAGTGCCGCCTCCTCTCCAGGAGGCTCAGTGCCGCCTCCTCTCCAGGAAGGAATCACATTCTAGACGATTCTGTGCTCCCAACTTTGTGGCAACAGTTTGGGGAAGGCCCTTTCCTGTTTCAGCATGACAATGCCCCGTGCACAAAGCGAGGTCCATATAAAAATGTTTTTGTCAAGATTCGTAATGGAAGAACTTGACTGGCCTGCACAGAACCCTGACCTCAACCCCATCGAGCACCTTTGGGATGAATTGTGAACGCTGACTGCGAGCCAGGACTAACCACCCAACATCAGTGGCCGACCTCACTAATGCTCTAGTGGTTGAATGGAAGCAAGTCCCTGCAGCAATGTTCCAACATCTAGCAATGTTCCAACATCTAGCAATGTTCCAACATCTAGCAATGTTCCAACATCTAGCAATGTTCCAACATCTAGCAATGTTCCAACCAGCCTCCCCCAGCCTCCCACCACAGCCTCCACGCCCCCCAGTCTCCAGTCTCCCCCCTCACCTCCCACCACAGCCTCCACCCCCCAGCCTCCACCCCCCAGCCTCCCACCACAGCCCCCCCCAGTCTCCACCCTCACTCACCTCCCACCACAGCCCCCCAGCCTCCACCCGCCCCCCAGTCTCCACCCCCTCACCTCCCACCACAGCCTCCACCCCCCCAGTCTCCACCCCCCCACCTCCCACCACAGCCTCCACCCGCCCCCCAGCCTCCACTCCCCTCACCTCCCACCACAGCCTCCACCCGCCCCCCCCAGCCTTCACCCGCCCCCCCCAGCCTCCCCCAGCCCCCCAGCCTCCAACTACACAATACAAAACATGCTATAAAAAAGGAAATGATCTCTGTACTGACAATAAGCAACAGGTTTGACCCGCAAATTAGGCTCAGACACACTACTCCAAAACACACACTGTTTAAACAAAGTACAGTCATAAAAACATTTCAACCCCACTGACCTGGAAGTAAATAAATAGACCTTTAAAACTGCCATCTCTCTGCTGGGTTCAAGGTCGTTGTTTTAACATCAATTTGCCATAAGCAAAACAAAAACAGACATTTTATTCTCATTGTCCTGAAATAAAACATGATGTGAAAAGTTCACATCTGAAATGACAATGTAGCAGTTCTATTCCACAACCACCAATTAGGCTTCGATTCTCTTCCACAGATCGGAGAGTGACTTTTCAGTTTATAAACTAAACTGTCTCCATCCCCAGCCTCCACTCCCCTCCCTCCACTCAGCTCCCTCTAAAATATAGACTGGAAGGAATGGGGGGTGCTAGCTGTACTAAACTATAGACTGCAAGGGATGAAGGGGGGGCTGCTAGCTCTACTAAACTATAGACTGAAGGGATGGGGGTCTGCTAGCTCTACTAAACTATAGACTGGAAGGGATGGGGGCTGCTAGCTCTACTAAACTATAGACTGAAGGGATGGGGGTCTGCTAGCTCTACTAAACTATAGACTGGAAGGGATGGGGGGCTGCTAGCTCTACTAAACTATAGACTGGAAGGGATGGGGGGATGCTAGCTCTACTAAACTATAGACTGGAAGGGATGGGGGGTCTGCTAGCTCTACTAAACTATAGACTGGAAGGGATGGGGGGCTGCTAGCTCTACTAAACTATAGACTGAAGGGATGGGGGGCTGCTAGCTCTACTAAACTATAGACTGGAAGGGATGGGGGGGCTGCTAGCTCTACTAAACTATAGACTGGAAGGGATGGGGGTCTGCTAGCTCTACTAAACTATAGACTGAAGGGATGGGGGGCTGCTAGCTCTACTAAACTATAGACTGGAAGGGATGGGGGGCTGCTAGCTCTACTAAACTATAGACTGAAGGGATGGGGGCTGCTAGCTCTACTAAACTATAGACTGGAAGGGATGGGGTCTGCTAGCTCTACTAAACTATAGACTGGAAGGGATGGGGCTGCTAGCTCTACTAAACTATAGACTGGAAGGATGGGGGCTCTACTAAACTATAGAGACTAGCTGCTAGCTACTAAACTATAGACTGGAAGGGATGGGGGGCTGCTAGCTCTACTAAACTAAACTATAGACTAAACTATAGACTGGAAGGGATGGGGGCTGCTAGCTCTACTAAACTATAGACTGGAAGGGATGGGGGCTGCTATAGCTGCTAGCTCTACTAAACTATAGACTGAAGGGATGGGGGGCTGCTAGCTCTACTAAACTATAGACTGGAAGGGATGGGGGGCTGCTAGCTCTACTAAACTATAGACTGGAAGGGATGGGGGTCTGCTAGCTCTACTAAACTATAGACTGGAAGGGATGGGGGCTGCTAGCTCTACTAAACTATAGACTGAAGGGATGGGGGCTGCTAGCTCTACTAAACTATAGACTGGAAGGGATGGGGGGCTGCTAGCTCTACTAAACTATAGACTGGAAGGGATGGGGGGGCTGCTAGCTCTACTAAACTATAGACTGCAAGGGATGGGGGGCTGCTAGCTCTACTAAACTATAGACTGGAAGGGATGGGGGTCTGCTAGCTCTACTAAACTATAGACTGGAAGGGATGGGGGCTGCTAGCTCTACTAAACTATAGACTGATGGGGGCTCTACTAAACTATAGACTGGAAGGATGGGGGGCTGGAAGGATGGGGTCTGCTAGCTCTACTAAACTATAGACTGAAGGGATGGGGGGCTGCTAGCTCTACTAAACTATAGACTGGAAGGGATGGGGGGCTGCTAGCTCTACTAAACTATAGACTGGAAGGGATGGGGGCTGCTAGCTCTACTAAACTATAGACTGGAAGGGATGGGGGGTCTGCTAGCTCTACTAAACTATAGACTGGAAGGGATGGGGGGCTGCTAGCTCTACTAAACTATAGACTGGAAGGGATGGGGGCTGCTAGCTCTACTAAACTATAGACTGGAAGGGATGGGGGGGCTGCTAGCTCTACTAAACTATAGACTGGAAGGGATGGGGGCTGCTAGCTCTACTAAACTATAGACTGGAAGGGATGGACTGGGGGCTGCTAGCTCTACTAAACTATAGACTGGAAGGGATGGGGGGGGCTCTACTAAACTATAGACTGGAAGGGATGGGGGGCTGCTAGCTCTACTAAACTATAGACTGGAAGGGATGGGGGGGGGCTGCTAGCTCTACTAAACTATAGACTGAAGGGATGGGGGCTGCTAGCTCTACTAAACTATAGACTGGAAGGGATGGGGGGCTGCTAGCTGTACTAAACTATAGACTGGAAGGGATGGGGGGCTGCTAGCTCTACTAAACTATAGACTGGAAGGGATGGGGGGAAAAACCTACAAACTATAGACTGGAAGGGATGGGGGTCTGCTACTAAACTATAGACTGGAAGGGATGGGGGCTGCTAGCTCTACTAAACTATAGACTGAAGGGATGGGGGCTGCTAGCTCTACTAAACTATAGACTGAAGGGATGGGGGGCTGCTAGCTCTACTAAACTATAGACTGGAAGGGATGGGGGGCTGCTAGCTCTACTAAACTATAGACTGAAGGGATGGGGCTGCTAGCTCTACTAAACTATAGACTGGAAGGATGGGGGCTGCTAGCTCTACTAAACTATAGACTGGAAGGGATGGGGGGTCTGCTAGCTCTACTAAACTATAGACTGGAAGGGATGGGGGGGCTGCTAGCTCTACTAAACTATAGACTGGAAGGGATGGGGGGCTGCTAGCTCTACTAAACTATAGACTGGAAGGGATGGGGGGCTGCTAGCTCTACTAAACTATAGACTGGAAGGGATGGGGGGGGCTGCTAGCTCTACTAAACTATAGACTGAAGGGATGGGGGGACTGGAAGGGATGCTAGCTCTACTAAACTATAGACTGAAGGGATGGGGGGGCTGCTAGCTCTACTAAACTATAGACTGGAAGGGATGGGGGCTGCTAGCTCTACTAAACTATAGACTGGAAGGATGGGGGGGCTGCTAGCTCTACTAAACTATAGACTGGAAGGGATGGGGGGCTGCTAGCTCTACTAAACTATAGACTGAAGGGATGGGGGGCTACTAGCTCTACTAAACTATAGACTGGAAGGGATGGGGGGCTGCTAGCTCACTAAACTATAGACTGGAAGGGATGGGGGCTGCTAGCTCTACTAAACCATAGACTGGAAGGGATGGGGGGCTGCTAGCTCACTAAACTATAGACTGGAAGGGATGGGGGGCTGCTAGCTCTACTAAACTATAGACTGGAAGGGATGGGGGGCTACTAGCTCTACTAAACTATAGACTGGAAGGGATGGGGCTGCTAGCTCTACTAAACTATAGACTG
>NC_088409.1:5077257-5091161 GCF_034236695.1 Oncorhynchus nerka | reverse complement strand
ACAGAGAGAGAGAGAGAGAGAGAGAGAGAGGGAGAGAGAGAGAGGGAGGGGGGTCAGGTCCCTGCACTGGCTGCCTGTTCAAAGGGAAATTACCCTCAAATGAAATACTTCTCGCTAAATGTGAACGTTTAAAACCAAACGCTATCCCTTCGGCTGTCTGCAATTACTCCTGAGGAGAGCCAATTAACTGATTAAAAGAAGTCAAACACTACAGGAACAATTGAAACAGTATTAGAAAAGCGACAGGCTCCATTTGGCATGATATTTAACCTTCTGCCCCGGATGCTAATGCAGAAACATGATCTGACTGATCTGAACCCGGAGGGAAGACACAGATGAATCCACTTGAGAGAGAGAGACCGAGACGGAGAGAGACCGAGACGGGGAGACCGAGACGGAGAGACGGAGAGAGACCGAGACGGAGAGAGACCGAGACAGACAGAGACCTAGACGAGACAGACAGAGACAGACAGAGAGACAAATAATTTTATATTTTAATTCTAGCACATTCCACAATATTCCAACTCTGACACACACAGACACACTCCCTCCCTGGTCTTCCTACCTTGAACAAGTGACAGAGGCCTTGGTGCAGTAGAAGCCATGGAGACAACAGGGTCTTTAGGTGGGTTCTGCTGTGGGTTGACGTTCCCTCCTCCCCCCTGCTGGTAGCCTCCTCTCCCTCCTCTCATCCTCAGCTTCCACGATGGCTGGGACGAAGGACCAGGCTCAGGACACCCAGCCCTGGTCCCCTCCTCCCCTGCATGTAAAGCTCTGGGCTGGGGTACTGTCCTGCCATGACCTGGGCCTCTGGGTCTCCTTCCAGACCTGAGGAACATTAACACAACACAGATAGGTCAGCTTGATGTTAATACACTGGAAGGCTGGAGGACTACGGGAAGGCTGGAGGACTACTGGGGGGAAGGCTGGAGGACTACGGGAAGGCTGGGGGACTACGGGAAGGCTGGAGGACTACGGGAAGGCTGGAGGACTGGGGGACGGGAAGGCTGGGGACTATGGGAAGGCTGAGGACTACGGGAAGGCTGGGGGACTACGGGAAGGCTGGGGGACTACGGGAAGGCTGGAGGACTACGGGAAGGCTGGGGGACTACGGGAAGGCTGGGGACTACGGGAAGGCTGGGGGACTACGGGAAGGCTGAGGACTACGGGAAGGCTGGGGGACTGGGGGACGGGAAGGCTGGGGACTACGGGAAGGCTGGGGGACTACGGGAAGGCTGGGGGACTATGGGAAGGCTGGGGGACTATGGGAAGGCTGGGGGACTATGGGAAGGCTGGGGGACTATGGGAAGGCTGGGGGACTATGGGAAGGCTGGAGGACTATGGGAAGGCTGGGGGACTATGGGAAGGCTGGAGGACTACGGGAAGGCTGGAGGACTACGGGAAGGCTGGGGGACTATGGGAAGGCTGGGGGACTATGGGAAGGCTGGTGGACTATGGGAAGGCTGGTGGACTATGGGAAGGCTGGGGGACTATGGGAAGGCTGGTGGACTATGGGAAGGCTGGTGGACTATGGGAAGGCTGGAGGACTTTTTACAGCCTGAAGTGCCCTATAAAAAGAGGACCCTTTGTCAACTGCTGTATGTAAGACGTTTAAATAAAGTTCAACCAAATGGATCTGAGCTCCTGTTTAAACACTCAACTTAAAACCCTAGAACCTTCAACCTTAAAACAACAAACTCTTGCAGACTTAGTGATAATGTAATTACGGGGAACTCTCATTTAATTTCATCAGTGAAAGAAAACACAGCTTTGATTACACGTCAGGGAGACAGCGGCGTGACGTAGCCCTCTTAATGAATCTGGACTTCCTGTGGGTCGGACTCAGCCAAGTTGATTCAGCTGAACACTACAAAACGACTGGAAGCAGAGCCGGAGAGAGCAGTGCCTCGGAGGGTAGATGGGTTGGTGACGGAAAGCTGACATGGCACCGAGGCACGCAGGCGAGGCAGGATGTAGTGCTTTTCAGTCAGACAGGCAGTCGGGTAGGCAGACAGGTAGGCAGGCAATCAGTCAGCCAGTCAGCCAGCCAGCCAGCCAGTCAGTCAGCCAGCCAACCAGTCAGTCAGCCAGTCAGCCAGCCAACCAGTCAATCAGTCAGCCAGTCAGCCAGCCAACCAGTCAGCCAGTCAGCCAGTCAATCAGTCAGCCAGTCAGCCAGCCAACCAGTCAGCCAGTCAGCCAGTCAATCAGTCAGCCAGCCAACCAGTCAGCCAGTCAGCCAGTCAATCAGTCAGCCAGCCAGCCAGCCAGCCAATCAGTCAGTCAGCCCTTACCACATCAGGCTAGAGCATTGGTTCAAACTTTTCCACTCATGCCCCTCTTCCATCATCCTCAGGTTTAACGGGGAATTTCCTACATCACCCTGACAGTAGAGTTCTGGCCCAGTGGATCATCCTGACAGTAGAGTTCTGGCCCAGTGAATCACCCTGACAGTAGAGTTCTGGCCCAGTGGATCATCCTGACAGTAGAGTTCTGGCCCAGTGGATCATCCTGACAGTCGAGTTCTGGCCCAGTGGATCATCCTGACAGTAGAGTTCTGGCCCAGTGGATCATCCTGACAGTAGAGTTCTGGCCCAGTGGATCATCCTGACAGTAGAGTTCTGGCCCAGTGGATCATCCTGACAGTAGAGTTCTGGCCCAGTGGATCATCCTGACAGTAGAGTTCTGGCCCAGTGGATCATCCTGACAGTAGAGTTCTGGCCCAGTGGATCATCCTGACAGTAGAGTTCTGGCCCAGTAGATCATCCTGACAGTAGAGTTCTGGTCCAGTGAATCATCCTGACAGTAGAGTTCTGGTCCAGTGAATCATCCTGACAGTAGAGATATGGCCCAGTAGATCATCCTGACAGTAGAGTTCTGGCCCAGTGGATCATCCTGACAGTAGAGTTCTGGTCCAGTGAATCATCCTGACAGTAGAGTTCTGGCCCAGTGGATCATCCTGACAGTAGAGTTCTGGCCGGGTCCAGTGGATCATCCTGACAGTAGAGTTCTGGCCCAGTGGATCATCCTGACAGTAGAGTTCTGGCCCAGTGGATCATCCTGACAGTAGAGTTCTGGCCCAGTGGATCATCCTGAAGGAGAGGAGCTGTAGGTGAACCACTCTGCCAGGGGCTGGGGAGAGGAGCTGGGGGCTGTAGGTGAACCACTCTGCCAGGGGCTGGGGAGAGGAGCTGGGGGCTGTAGGTGAACCACTCTGCCAGGGGCTGGGGAGAGGAGCTGGGGGCTGTAGGTGAACCACTCTGCCAGGGGCTGGAGAGAGGAGCTGTAGGTGAACCACTCTGCCAGGGGCTGGGGAGAGGAGCTGTAGGTGAACCACTCTGCCAGGGGCTGGGGAGAGGAGCTGGGGGCTGTAGGTGAACCACTCTGCCAGGGGCAGGGGAGAGGAGCTGGGGGCTGTAGGTGAACCACTCTGCCAGGGGCAGGGGAGAGGAGCTGGGGGCTGTAGGTGAACCACTCTGCCAGGGGCTGGGGAGAGGAGCTGGGAGCTGTAGGTGAACCACTCTGCCAGGGGCTGGGGAGAGGAGCTGGGGGCTGTAGGTGAACCACTCTGCCAGGGGCTGGAGAGAGGAGCTGTAGGTGAACCACTCTGCCAGGGGCTGGGGAGAGGAGCTGTAGGTGAACCACTCTGCCAGGGGCTGGGGAGAGGAGCTGGGGGCTGTAGGTGAACCACTCTGCCAGGGGCTGGGGAGAGGAGCTGTAGGTGAACCACTCTGCCAGGGGCTGGGGAGAGGAGCTGGGGGCTGTAGGTGAACCCCTCTACCAGGGGCTGGGGAGAGGAGCTGTAGGTGAACCACTCTGCCAGGAGCTGGGGAGAGGAGCTGTAGGTGAACCACTCTGCCAGGGGCTGGGGAGAGGAGCTGTAGGTGAACCACTCTGCCAGGGGCTGGGGAGAGGAGCTGTAGGTGAACCACTCTGCCAGGAGCTGGGGAGAGGGGCTGGGGGCTGTAGGTGAACCACTCTGCCAGGGGCTGGGGAGAGGAGCTGGGGGCTGTAGGTGAACCACTCTGCCAGGGTCTGGGGAGAGGAGCTGTAGGTGAACCACTCTGCCAGGGGCTGGGGAGAGGAGCTGGGGGCTGTAGGTGAACCACTCTGCCAGGGTCTGGGGAGAGGAGCTGTAGGTGAACCACTCTGCCAGGGGCTGGGGAGAGGAGCTGTAGGTGAACCACTCTGCCAGGGGCTGGGGAGAGGAGCTGGGGGCTGTAGGTGAACCACTCTGCCAGGGGCTGGGGAGAGGAGCTGGGGGCTGTAGGTGAACCACTCTGCCAGGGGCTGGGGAGAGGAGCTGGGGGCTGTAGGTGAACCACTCTGCCAGGGGCTGGGGAGAGGAGCTGTAGGTGAACCACTCTGCCAGGGGCTGGGGAGAGGGGCTGTAGGTGAACCACTCTGCCAGGGGCTGGGGAGAGGAGCTGGGGGCTGTAGGTGAACCACTCTGCCAGGGGCTGGGGAGAGGGGCTGTAGGTGAACCACTCTGCCAGGGGCTGGGGAGGAGGGGCTGTAGGTGAACCACTCTGCCAGGGGCAGGGGAGAGGAGCTGTAGGTGAACCACTCTGCCAGGGGCTGGGGAGAGGAGCTGTAGGTGAACCACTCTGCCAGGGGCTGGGGAGAGGAGCTGTAGGTGAACCACTCTGCCAGGGGCTGGGGAGAGGAGCTGTAGGTGAACCACTCTGCCAGGGGCTGGGGAGAGGAGCTGTAGGTGAACCACTCTGCCAGGGGCTGGGGAGAGGAGCTGTAGGTGAACCACTCTGCCAGGGGCTGGGGAGAGGAGCTGGGGGCTGTAGGTGAACCACTCTGCCAGGGGCTGGGGAGAGGAGCTGTAGGTGAACCACTCTGCCAGGGGCAGGGAGAGGAGCTGTAGGTGAACCACTCTGCCAGGGGCTGGGGAGAGGAGCTGGGGGCTGTAGGTGAACCACTCTGCCAGGGGCAGGGGAGAGGAGCTGGGGGCTGTAGGTGAACCACTCTGCCAGGGGCTGGGGAGAGGAGCTGGGGGCTGTAGGTGAACCACTCTGCCAGGGGCTGGAGAGAGGAGCTGGGGGCTGTAGGTGAACCACTCTGCCAGGGGCTGGAGAGAGGAGCTGGGGGCTGTAGGTGAACCACTCTGCCAGGGGCTGGGAGAGGAGCTGGGGGCTGTAGGTGAACCACTCTGCCAGGGGGCTGGGGAGAGGAGCTGGGGGTGAACCACTCTGCCAGGGGCAGGGGAGAGGAGCTGTAGGTGAACCACTCTGCCAGGGGCTGGGGAGAGGAGCTGGGGGCTGTAGGTGAACCACTCTGCCAGGGGCTGGGGAGAGGAGCTGGGGGCTGTAGGTGAACCACTCTGCCAGGGGCTGGGGGCTGTGAGCGAGTCGCCTAGAGGTGGTCACGCTCTAACGTGGCTCCCCTGACCTATGAACCTGTATGGTCGTGTCTGTTTCCCTGAGCTGGCCTGCTCCCCTCTGCGACAGCCAGGGGAAGCTGATGTCAACAGACAAGAATGTACTCGCTCTCTCTCTCAAAACAATACCCCGCGTGAGGTCACAGCACAGGAATCCCACAGGCTTAGGCGGTGAAAATTATGTCATGTTTTAATTAAATCTTTCACTTTGCGAATTGGCAGTTGAGAAATGAGAAATCCACTGTTCTGGCTTTTTCTGGTCGTTGTTTTCTTTTGTACTTCCTTTTGTCACATCTAAACACCAAGACTTCTACTGTACTTCCTGTGAGAGTCTGAGGTGTCACATCTAAACACCAAGACCTTCTACTGGTCGTTGTTAGGTGCTTCCTGTGAGAGTCTGAGGTGTCACATCTAAACACCAAGACCTTCTACTGGTCGTTGTTAGGTACTTCCTGTTAGAGTCTGAGGTGTCAGGTCGAAACACCAAGACCTTCTACTGGTCGTTGTTAGGTACTTCCTGTTAGAGTCTGAGGTGTCAGGTCGAAACACCAAGACCTTCTACTGGTCGTTGTTAGGTACTTCCTGTTAGAGTCTGAGGTGTCAGGTCGAAACACCAAGACCTTCTACTGGTCGTTGTTAGGTACTTCCTGTGAGAGTCTGAGGTGTCACATCTAAACACCAAGACCTTCTACTGGTCGTTGTTAGGTGCTTCCTGTGAGAGTCTGAGGTGTCACATCTAAACACCAAGACCTTCTACTGGTCGTTGTTAGGTACTTCCTGTTAGAGTCTGAGGTGTCAGGTCGAAACACCAAGACCTTCTACTGGTCGTTGTTAGGTACTTCCTGTTAGAGTCTGAGGTGTCAGGTCGAAACACCAAGACCTTCTACTGGTCGTTGTTAGGTACTTCCTGTTAGAGTCTGAGGTGTCAGGTCGAAACACCAAGACCTTCTACTGGTCGTTGTTAGGTACTTCCTGTGAGAGTCTGAGGTGTCACATCTAAACACCAAGACCTTCTACTGGTCGTTGTTAGGTACTTCCTGTGAGAGTCTGAGGTGTCAGGTCTAAACACCAAGACCTTCTACTGGTCGTTGTTAGGTACTTCCTGTGAGAGACTTGTGTTTTATCAGCCATCCATTCCTGGTGCTTCTCTCCTCGTGTTTTACCAGCCATCCATTCCTGGTGCTTCTCTCCTCGTGTTTTACCAGCCATCCATTCCTGGTGCTTCTCTCCTCGTGTTTTACCAGCCATCCATTCTTGGTGCTTCTCTCCTCGTGTTTTATCAGCCATCCATTCCTGGTGCTTCTCTCCTCGTGTTTTACCAGCCATCCATTCCTGGTGCTTCTCTCCTCGTGTTTTACCAGCCATCCATTCCTGGTGCTTCTCTCCTCGTGTTTTACCAGCCATCCATTCTTGATGCTTCTCTCCTCGTGTTTTACCAGCCATCCATTCTTGGTGCTTCTCTCCTCGTGTTTTACCAGCCATCCATTCCTGGTGCTTCTCTCCTCGTGTTTTACCAGCCATCCATTCCTGGTGCTTCTCTCCTCGTGTTTTACCAGCCATCCATTCTTGGTGCTTCTCTCCTCGTGTTTTACCAGCCATCCATTTCTGGTGCTTCTCTCCCCGTGTTTTACCAGCCATCCATTTCTGGTGCTTCTCTCCTCGTGTTTTACCAGCCATCCATTCCTGGTGCTTCTCTCCTCGTGTTTTACCAGCCATCCATTCCTGGTGCTTCTCTCCTCGTGTTTTACCAGCCATCCATTCTTGGTGCTTCTCTCCTCGTGTTTTACCAGCCATCCATTCCTGGTGCTTCTCTCCTCGTGTTTTACCAGCCATCCATTCTTGGTGCTTCTCTCCTCGTGTTTTACCAGCCATCCATTCCTGGTGCTTCTCTCCTCGTGTTTTACCAGCCATCCATTCTTGGTGCTTCTCTCCTCGTGTTTTACCAGCCATCCATTCCTGGTGCTTCTCTCCTCGTGTTTTACCAGCCATCCATTCCTGGTGCTTCTCTCCTCGTGTTTTAACACTATCTAATATCCATTCTTGGGTGATGTCTGTTTTTATGGTTTATTTTTGGTCTGCTGATAAGAGATTTTACGATCCGTCCAAATGTTGTTCCATTCCAAATTATACATTTTTTTAAATGATAAACTTTAAATATGGACATTAAATCACGTTGTTGGTTTCTAAAGTCCGTTTTAGTATCTTTATCTTTTACAACTACAACTGATTGTAATTTAGTTTCGATGCGAGATATTTACCAGGTTGATTTGCCATTAAGCAGTATGTTTTATCTGAGTTCAACCTGTCATTTGTTGGCTTCTGTTCAAGAGTACAAAGATCACATTCCTGCTTCAGTTTTAAACATGTTATTCTTTACTTTGTGTAAGACTTTTTATGGGCTGAAACACGACATGATCAAAAGTATGTGGACACTGCTCGTCCAACAATCTCATTACAAAATCATGGGCATTAATATGGAGTTGGTTTCCCTTTTTGCTGCTATAACAGCCTCCACTCTTCTGGGAAGGCTTTCCACTAGATGTAGGAACATTGCTGCTATAACAGCCTCCTCTCTTCTGGGAAGGCTTTCCACTAGATGTAGGAACATTGCTGCTATAACAGCCTCCACTCTTCTGGGAAGGCTTTCCACTAGATGTTGGAACATTGCTGCTATAACAGCCTCCACTCTTCTGGGAAGGCTTTCCACTAGATGTTGGAACATTGCTGCTATAACAGCCTCCACTCTTCTGGGAAGGCTTTCCACTAGATGTTGGAACATTGCTGCTATAACAGCCTCCTCTCTTCTGGGAAGGCTTTCCACTAGATGTAGGAACATTGCTGCTATAACAGCCTCCTCTCTTCTGGGAAGGCTTTCCACTAGATGTAGGAACATTGCTGCTATAACAGCCTCCACTCTTCTGGGAAGGCTTTCCACTAGATGTTGGAACATTGCTGCTATAACAGCCTCCACTCTTCTGGGAAGGCTTTCCACTAGATGTAGGAACATTGCTGCTATAACAGCCTCCACTCTTCTGGGAAGGCTTTCCACTAGATGTTGGAACATTGCTGCTATAACAGCCTCCACTCTTCTGGGAAGGCTTTCCACTAGATGTTGGAACGTTGCTGCTATAACAGCCTCCACTCTTCTGGGAAGACTTTCCACTAGATGTAGGAACATTGCTGCTAAACAGCCTCCACTCTTCTGGGAAGGCTTTCCACTAGATGTTGGAACATTGCTGCAGGGACTTGTTTCCATTCAGCCACCAGAGCATTAGTGAGGTCAGGCACTGATGTTGGGGGTGATTAGGTCTGGCTCGTTGGAAGCACAGAATCATCTAGAATGTCATTGTATGTTGATGTTGGGGGTGATTAGGTCTGGCTCGTTGGAAGTGCAGAATCATCTAGAATGTCATTGTATGTTGTAGCGTTAAGATTTCCCTTCACTGAAACTAAGAGGACGGAACCATGAAAAACAGCCCCAGACCATTATTCCTCCTCCACCAAACTTTACAGTTAGCACTACGCATTCCCTTCCTCTCTTTTCTCCCTCAGCCATTCTGCTCCTCTTAATTCCTCTCATATTTCTCTAAAACCCTGTTATTCCTCCTCCACCAAACTTTACAGTTGGCACTATGCACTAACACTCTTAATTCCTCTCATATTTCTCTAAAACCCCTTCATGCCTGTTCGTCATCTACAGTTCCTCTGACATGTTTAGTGTTTCGCACAACTTGGAATTCATTTCATACAGAGAGAGAGATTTATTATATATTACATCTATAATAACACAGGTCACACACAGTAACACAGGTCACACACAGTCACACACAGTCACACAGAGTCACACACAGTCACACACAGTCACACACAGTCACACACAGAGTCACACAGAGTCACACACAGTAACACACAGTCACACACAGTAACACACAGTCACACACAGTAACACAGGTCACACACAGTCACACACAGTAACACAGAGTCACACACAGTAACACAGAGTCACACACAGTCACACACAGTCACACACAGTCACACACAGTAACACAGGTCACACACAGTCACACACAGTAACACACAGTCACACACAGTAACACACAGTCACACACAGTCACACACAGTCACACAGAGTCACACACAGTAACACACAGTCACACACAGTCACACACAGTCACACACAGTAACACACAGTAACACAGGTCACACACAGTAACACAGAGTCACACACAGTCACACACAGTCACACACAGTAACACACAGTCACACACAGTAACACACAGTCACACACAGTCACACACAGTAACACAGGTCACACACAGTCACACACAGTCACACACAGTAACACACAGTCACACACAGTAACACACAGTCACACACAGTAACACACAGTCACACACAGTAACACACAGTCACACAGAGTCACACACAGTAACACACAGTCACACACAGTCACACACAGTCACACAGAGTCACACACAGTAACACACAGTAACACAGGTCACACACAGTCACACACAGTAACACAGAGTCACACACAGTCACACACAGTCACACACAGTAACACACAGTCACACACAGTAACACACAGTAACACACAGTAACACACAGTCACACACAGTCACACACAGTCACACACAGTAACACAGAGTCACACACAGTCACACACAGGTCACACACAGTCACACACAGTAACACAGAGTCACACACAGTCACACACAGTCACACACAGTCACACACAGTAACACACAGTCACACACAGTCACACACAGTCACACACAGTAACACACACAGTAACACACACAGTAACCACACAGTCACACATAGTCACACACACAGTCACACACACAGTCACACACAGTCACACACACAGTCACACACACAGTAACACACAGTCACACAGTCACACACAGTCACACACAGTCACACACAGTCACACACACAGTCACACACAGTCACACACTCAGTCACACACAGTCACACACAGTCACACACAGTCACACACACAGTCACACACAGTCACACACAGTCACACACTAAGAGAGTCTTTCCAGTTCATTAGTAAGAAAAAGAAAAAACACTTTTCATGAAAAGGATGAATTAATATTCTCTTTGAAAATGTTCTGAAGAGAAACAATTAAAAGTCACGGACGATTAGCATGTCCTGAGTGGATACACACTGAATCCATTACACACACACACACACACTCTCTCACAGACACACACACACACACACAGACACACACACTCTCTCACACACACACACACACACACACACACACACAATCTCTCACAGACACACACACACACACACAATCTCTCACAGACGCACACTCTCTCACAGACACACACACACACACACTCTCTCTCTCACAGACACACACACACACACACACACACACACACAGACACACACACACACACACAATCTCTCACACACACACACACACACACACACACACACTCTCTCACAGACACACACACACGTTCTGTTACAACATTGTCAGTTACTGGAACAGGCCACAGTCAGCGGGAGATTGGCATACACCAATTACACACCCACAGAGAAACACACACACACACACACAGAGAAACACACACACAGAGAAACACACACACACACACAGAGAAACACACACACAGAGAAACACACACACACACACACACACACACAGAGAAACACACACACACACACACACACAGAAACACACACACACACACACACAGAAACACACACACAGAAACACACACACACACAGAGAAACACACACACACACACACACACAGAAACACACACACACACACACACAGAAACACACACACACAGAGAAACACACACACACACACACACACACAGAGAAACACACACACACACACACACAGAGAAACACACACACACACACAGAGAAACACACACACACACACAGAGAAACACACACACACACACAGAGAAACACACACACACACACACAGAGAAACACACACACACAGAGAAACACACACACACAGAGAAACACACACAGAGAAACACACACACACAGAGAAACACACACACACACACACACAGAGAAACACACACACACACACAGAGAAACACACACACACAGAGAAACACACACACACAGAGAAACACACACACACACACAGAAACACACACACACACACACACACAGGGAATTACAGGCCTCTCTCATCTTTTTAAGTGGGAGAACTTGCACAATTGGTGGCTGACTAAATACTTTCTTGCCCCACTGTAACATTGGAATCAGTTATAGAATCCATGTCCCTCTACGGTTGTGAGGTCTGGAGTGACGGAGCCCGGCCCGGTCGTAGTGACTAACCTGGTGTAGTGATGACCTCTCCCTCCCCTCCCCTCCCCTCTCCCTCCTCCCCCCTATAATAAAGGGCAGTATCCACCAGACTAACCTGGTGTAGTGATGACCTCTCCCTCCCCTCCCCTCTCCTCCCCCTCCTCCCCCCTGTAATAAAGGGCAGTATCCACCAGACTAACCTGGTGTAGTGATGACCTCTCCCTCCCCCTCCTCTCCCCTCTCCCCTCCTCCCCCTGTAATAAAGGGCAGTATCCACCAGACTAACCTGGTGTAGTGATGACCTCTCCCTCCCCTCCTCTCCCCTCCCCCTCCTCCCCCTGTAATAAATGGGCAGTATCCACCAGACTAACCTGGTGTAGTGATGACCTCTCCCTCCCCTCCCCTCTCCTCCCCCTGTAATAAAGGGCAGTATCCACCAGACTAACCTGGTGTAGTGATGACCTCTCCTCCCCTCCTCCTCCTCCCCTCCTCTCCCTCCTCCCCTGTAATAAAGGGCAGTATCCACCAGACTAACCTGGTGTAGTGATGACCTCTCCCCTCCTCCTCCTCCCCTCCTCTCCCTCCTCCCCCGCAGTATCCACCAGACTAACCTGGTGTAGTGATGACCTCTCCCTCCCCTCCCCTCCTCTCCCTCCTCCCCTATAATAAAGGGCAGTATCTACCAGACTAACCTGGTGTAGTGATGACCTCTCCCCTCTCCCCCCTGTAATAGAGGGCAGTATCTACCAGACTAACCTGGTGTAGTGATGACCTCTCCCCTCTCCCTCCCCTCCCCCTGTAATAGAGGGCAGTATCCACCAGACTAACCTGGTGTAGTGATGACCTCTCCCTCCCCTCTCCTCCCCTCCTCCCCCTGTAATAGAGGGCAGTATCCACCAGACTAACCTGGTGTAGTGATGACCTCTCCCTTCCCTCCCCTCCCCTCTCCTCCCCCTCCCTCCCTCCCCTCCTCCCCCTGTAATAGAGGGCAGTATCCACCAGACTAACCTGGTGTAGTGATGACCTCTCCCTCCCCTCCCCTCTCCTCCCCTCTCCTCCCCCTCCTCTCCCTCCCCTCCTCCCCCCTGTAATAGAGGGCAGTATCCACCAGACTAACCTGGCGTAGTGATGACCTCTCCATGTCCGCTCCTCCTCCGCCTCTCCGTCCTTCCCTCCTCCTATCTCTCCGTAGTAGAGGCTGAGGACCAGCTCCATGATCCTGATGAACATGGGCAGCTGCTGGTCTGTGATAGACAGCTTCAGGGACTCCACCATCGTCTGGATCTGACAGGAGGAAGAGGAGGAAGAGGAGGAAGAGGAAACAGTTAATAAAGAGAGACATGAAGACCAGGGCTCTCCAACCCTGTTCCTGTAGAGAGACGTGATGACCAGGGCTCTCCAACCCTGTTCCTGTAGAGAGACGTGAAGACCAGGGCTCTCCAACCCTGTTCCTGTAGAGAGACGTGAAGACCAGGGCTCTCCAACCCTGTTCCTGTAGAGAGACGTGAAGACCAGGGCTCTCCAACCCTGTTCCTGTAGAGAGACGTGAAGACCAGGGCTCTCCAACCCTGTTCCTGTAGAGAGACGTGAAGACCAGGGCTCTCCAACCCTGTTCCTGTAGAGAGACGTGAAGACCAGGGCTCTCCAACCCTGTTCCTGTAGAGAGACGTGAAGACCAGGGCTCTCCAACCCTGTTCCTGTAGAGAGACGTGAAGACCAGGGCTCTCCAACCCTGTTCCTGGAGGGTATCTCACAAGAAAGACAGACACAGACAGACAGACAGACAGACAGACAGACAGACAGACAGTAGGCCTGTGCGTCTCAGACAGACAGACAGACAGACAGACAGACAGACAGACAGACAGACAGACAGTAGGTCTCACCTTGATGACAGCAGGGATCTTAGAGTTGATGTTCTGGTAGGTGAAGTGGAGTCGGGTCCTGAAGGAACACTTGTAGAGGAGAGGATCCTGGTAGAACTGGATCTTCCCACTACCGTTCCTCTTATCCAGACACACAGTACAGTCACTGAAGTTGATCACTTTACGAAGCACCAGGTCAGGAGCTGGGGGGGGCAAGACACTTAGTCAACATATAAATCACATTCATTTAACGAGGCAAGTCAGTTAAGAACAAATTCTTATTTGTAATGACGGCCTACTCCGGGCAAAATCAGGACGACGCTGGGTCGATTGGTGGGACTCCAA
>NC_088409.1:5044757-5072257 GCF_034236695.1 Oncorhynchus nerka | reverse complement strand
GTCCTGGTTAACAGGTGTGTCCCCTATATAGTCCAGGTTAACAGGTGTGTCCCCTATATAGTCCAGGTTAACAGGTGTGTTCCTATATAGTCCAGGTTAACAGGTGTGTCCCCCTATATAGTCCAGGTTAACAGGTGTGTCCCCTATATAGTCCAGGTTAACAGGTGTGTCCCCTATATAGTCCAGGTTAACAGGTGTGTCCCCTATATAGTCCAGGTTAACAGGTGTGTCCCCTATATAGTCCAGGTTAACAGGTGTGTTCACTATATAGTCCAGGTTAACAGGTGTGTGTGTCCCCTATATAGTCCAGGTTAACGTGTGTGTGTGTCCCCTATATAGTCCAGGTTAACGTGTGTGTGTGTCCCCTATATAGTCCAGGTTAACAGGTGTGTGTGTTCCCTATATAGTCCAGGTTAACAGGTGTGTCCGTCCCCTATATAGTCCAGGTTAACAGGTGTGTCCGTCCCCTATATAGTCCAGGTTAACATGTGTGTGTGTCCCCTATATAGTCCAGGTTAACAGGTGTGTGTGTTCCCTATATAGTCCAGGTTAACAGGTGTGTGTGTTCCCTATATAGTCCAGGTTAACAGGTGTGTCCCCTATATAACAGGTGTGTGTCCCCTATATAACAGGTGTGTGTCCCCTATATAACAGGTGTGTCCCCTATATAACAGGTGTGTCCCCCTATATAGTCCATAACAGGTGTGTCCCCTATATAACAGGTGTGTCTCCTATATAACAGGTGTGTCCCCTATATAACAGGTGTGTCCCCTATATAACAGGTGTGTGTCCCCTATATAACAGGTGTGTCCCCTATATAACAGGTGTGTCCCCTATATAACAGGTGTGTCCCCTATATAACAGGTGTGTCCCCTATATAACAGGTGTGTCCCCTATATAACAGGTGTGTCCCCTATATAACAGGTGTGTCCCCTATATAACAGGTGTGTCCCCTATATAACAGGTGTGTCCCCTATATAACAGGTGTGTCCCCTATATAACAGGTGTGTCCCCTATATAACAGGTGTGTGTCCCCTATATAACAGGTGTGTCTCCCCTATATAACAGGTGTGTCCCCTATATAACAAGTGTGTTCCCTATATAACAGGTGTGTCCCCTATATAACAGGTGTGTGTCCCCTATATAACAGGTGTGTCTCCCCTATATAACAGGTGTGTCTCCCCTATATAACAGGTGTGTCCCCTATATAACAGGTGTGTTCCCTATATAACAGGTGTGTCCCCTATATAACAGGTGTGTCCCCTATATAACAGGTGTGTCCCCTATATAACAGGTGTGTCCCCTATATAACAGGTGTGTCCCCAGCTGACCTGTGATGTCCATAAAGGCTCGGTCCCAGAACTCGTGGACGGTGTAACTCTCAGCAGAGGTGATGTTGACAGACAGAACGATGTCGTCCTCAACGTACTTCAAGATCAGGTTGTTGACCACAATGTTGACGTTGTTCACCACCCGACGGATCAGACTCTGGACGTAGCCTGGAGGGACACACACACACACGCGCGCACACGCACGCACACGCACACGCACACACACACCAACACACACGCAAACATACACACACACACACATGCACACACGCACACACACACACACACACACACACACACACACACACCATTAATTCAGTGTTAATACCCAGTGAAACAGAGACAATTCAGAGCTTCCTTAAAGCAACATTCCCTGGGAGCTAACCCTGACCCCTGACCTCTACCCTAACCTCTCCTCTAACCCTGACCCCTGATCTCTACCCTGACCCCTGATCTCTACCCTAACCCATAACCTCTCCTCTAACCCTGACCTCTCCTCTTAGACTCTAACCCTGACCTCTCCTCTCAGACTCTAACCCTGACCTCTCCTCTCCTCTCAGAGTCTAACCCTGACCTCTCCTCTCCTCAGACTCTAACCTCTCCTCTCCTCAGACTCTAACCCTGACCTCTCCACTCCTCTCAGACTCTAACCCTGACCTCTCTTAAGACTCCAACCCTGACCTCACCTCTCCTCAGACTCTAATCCTGACCTCTCCACTCCTCTCAGACTCTAACCCTGACCTCTCCTAAGACTCCAACCCTGACCTCACCTCTCCTCAGACTCTAACCCCCGACCTCTCCACTCCTCTCTGACTCTAACCCTGACCTCTCCTCAGACTCTAACCCTGACCTCTCCTCACTCTAACCCTGACCTCTCCTCTCCTCAAACTCTAACCCTGACCTCTCCTCTCCTCAAACTCTAACCCTGACCTCTCCTCTCCTCAAACTCTAACCCTGACCTCTCCTCTCCTCAAACTCTAACCCTGACCTCTCCTCTCCTCAGACTCTAACCCTGACCTCTCCTCAGACTCTAACCCTGACCTCTCCTCTCCTCAGACTCTAACCCTGACCTCTCCACTCCTCTCAGACTCTAACCCTGACCTCTCCACTCCTCTCAGACTCTAACCCTGACCTCTCCTCTCCTCAAACTCTGACCCTGACCTCTACACTCCTCTCAGACTCTAACCCTGACCTCTCCTCTCCTCAAACTCTAACCCTGACCTCTCCACTCCTCTCAGACTCTAACCCTGAACTCTCTTCAGACTCTAACCCTGACCTCTCCACTCCTCTCAGACTCTAACCCTGAACTCTCTTCAGACTCTAACCCTGACCTCTCCTCTGACTAACCCTGACCTCTCCTCTGACTCTAACCCTGACCTCTCCACTCCTCTCAGACTCTAACCCTGACCTCTCCTCTGACTCTAACCCTGACCTCTCCTCTCCTCTGACTCTAACCCTGACCTCTCCTCAGACTCTAACCCTGACCTCTCCACTCCTCTCAGACTCTAACCCTGACCTCTCCTCTCCTCTGACTCTAACCCTGACCTCTCCTCTCCTCAGACTCTAACCATAACCTCTCCTCTGACTCTAACCCTGACCTCTCCTCTGACTCTAACCCTGACCTCTCCTCTGACTCTAACCCTGACCTCTCCTCTGACTCTAACCCTGACCTCTCCTCTGACTCTAACCCTGACCTCTCCTCTGACTCTAACCCTGACCTCTCCTCTGACTCTAACCCTGACCTCTCCTCTGACTCTAACCCTGACCTCTCCTCTGACTCTAACCCTGACCTCTCCTCTGACTCTAACCCTGACCTCTCCTCTGACTCTAACCCTGACCTCTCCTCTGACTCTAACCCTGACCTCTCCTCTGACTCTAACCCTGACCTCTCCTCTGACTCTAACCCTGACCTCTCCTCTGACTCTAACCCTGACCTCTCCTCTGACTCTAACCCTGACCTCTCCTCTGACTCTAACCCTGACCTCTCCTCTGACTCTAACCCTCTCCTCTCCTCAGACTCTAACCCTGACCTCTCCTCAGACTCTAACCCTGACCTCTCCTCAGACTCTAACCCTGACCTCTCCTCAGACTCTAACCCTGACCTCTCCTCAGACTCTAACCCCTCCTCTCCTCTGACTCTAACCCCTCCTCTCCTCTGACTCTAACCCTGACCTCTCCTCTCCTCAGACTCTAACCCTGACCTCTCCTCTCCTCTCCTCAGACTCTAACCCTGACCTCTCCTCTCCTCTCCTCAGACTCTAACCCTGACCTCTCCTCTCCTCAGACTCTAACCCCGACCTCTCCTCTCCTCAGACTCTAACCCCGACCTCTCCTCTCCTCAAACTCTAACCCTGACCTCTCCACTCCTCTCAGACTCTAACCCTGACCTCTCCTCAGACTCTAACCCTGACCTCTCCTCTCCTCAGACTCTAACCCTGACCTCTCCTCAGACTCTAACCCTGACCTCTCCTCTCCTCAGACTCTAACCCTGACCTCTCCTCTCCTCAGACTCTAACCCTGACCTCTCCTCAGACTCTAACCCTGACCTCTCCTCTCCTCAGACTCTAACCCTGACCTCTCCTCAGACTCTAACCCTGACCTCTCCTCTCCTCAGACTCTAACCCTGACCTCTCCTCTCCTCAGACTCTAACCCTGACCTCTCCTCAGACTCTAACCCTGACCTCTCCTCTCCTCAGACTCTAACCCTGATCTCTCCTCTCCTCTCAGACTCTAACCCTGACCTCTCCTCTGACTAACCCCGACCTCTCCTCTCCTCAGACTCTAACCCTGACCTCTCCTCTCCTCAGACTCTAACCCTGACCTCTCCTCTCCTCAGACTCTAACCCTGACCTCTCCTCTGACTCTAACCCCGACCTCTCCTCTCCTCAGACTCTAACCCTGACCTCTCCTCTCCTCAGACTCTAACCCTGACCTCTCCTCTTCTCTGACTAACCCCGACCTCTCCTCTCCTCAGACTCTAACCCTGACCTCTCAGACTCTAACCCTGACCTCTCCTCAGACTCTAACCCTGACCTCTCCTCAGACTAACCCCGACCTCTCCTCTCCTCAGACTCTAACCCTGACCTCTCAGACTCTAACCCTGACCTCTCCTCAGACTCTAACCCTGACCTCTCCTCAGACTCTAACCCTGACCTCTCCTCAGACTCTAACCCTGACCTCTCCTCTCCTCAGACTCTAACCCTGACCTCTCCTCTCCTCAGACTCTAACCCTGACCTCTCCTCAGACTCTAACCCTGACCTCTCCTCTCCTCAGACTCTAACCCTGACCTCTCCTCAGACTCTAACCCTGACCTCTCCTCTCCTCAGACTCTAACCCTGATCTCTCCTCTCCTCTCAGACTCTAACCCTGACCTCTCCTCTGACTAACCCCGACCTCTCCTCTCCTCAGGCTCTAACCCTGACCTCTCCTCTCCTCAGACTCTAACCCTGACCTCTCCTCTCCTCAGACTCTAACCCTGACCTCTCCTCTGACTCTAACCCCGACCTCTCCTCTCCTCAGACTCTAACCCTGACCTCTCCTCTCCTCAGACTCTAACCCTGACCTCTCCTCTTCTCTGACTAACCCCGACCTCTCCTCTCCTCAGACTCTAACCCTGACCTCTCAGACTCTAACCCTGACCTCTCCTCAGACTCTAACCCTGACCTCTCCTCTGACTAACCCCGACATCTCCTCTCCTCAGACTCTAACCCTGACCTCTCAGACTCTAACCCTGACCTCTCCTCAGACTCTAACCCTGACCTCTCCTCTGACTAACCCTGACCTCTCCTCTCCTCAGACTCTAACCCTGACCTCTCCTCAGACTCTAACCCTCTCCTCTCCTCAGACTCCTCTATCCCACCACCCCTACTCTCCCTCCTCCCTCTTCCATACTCCCCTCCACTCCCTGTGCTCTCCTCTCCATACTCCCTCCTCCCAAACTCCTCTATCCCACCACCCCCCACTCTCCCTCCTCCCTCCATTCCCTCCACTCAAACTCCTCTATCTCACCACCCCCACTCTCCCTCCTCTCCCTCCCAAACTCCTCTATCCCACCACCCCTACTCTCCCTCCCTCTCCCTCCACTCAAACTCCTCTATCTCACCACCCCACTCTCCCTCCCTCTCCCTCCACTCAAACTCCTCTATCCCACCACCCCTACTCTCCCTCCCTCCTCCATACTCCCTCAGCTCAAACTCCTCTATCCCACCACCCTACTCTCCCTCCCTCCTCCATACTCCCTCCTCCCAAACTCCTCTATCCCACCACCCCCACTCTCCCTCCCTCCCTCCTCCCTCTCCCTCCCTCTCCCTCCTCCCAAACTCCTCTATCCCACCACCCCCACTCTCCCTCCTCCCTCCTCTCCCTCCCTCCTCCCAAACTCCTCTATCCCACCCCCCTACTCTCCCTCCTCCCTCCTCTCCCTCCCTCCTCCCAAACTCCTCTATCCCACCACCCCTACTCTCCCTCCCTCTTCCATACTCCCTCCACTCCATGTGCTCTCCTCTCCATACTCCCTCCTCCCAAACTCCTCTATCCCACCCCACTCTCCCTCCTCCCTCCCTCCACCCTCCTCCCAAACTCCTCTATCCCAACTCCCCTACTATCCCTCCCTCCTCCCCCTCCCTCCCTCCCACCTCCCTCCTCTCCCTGGAGCAGCCTTTATACTGGACTCCTTGGTTAACCATGTCTCTGTAAGGCTGTACCAACTGATCCAGGACCAGCCTTTATACTGGACTCCTTGGTTAACCATGTCTCTGTAAGGCTGTACCAACTGATCCAGGACCAGCCTTTATACTGGACTCCTTGGTTAACCATGTCTCTGTAAGGCTGTACCAACTGATCCAGGACCAGCCTTTATACTGGACTCCTTGGTTAACCATGTCTCTGTAAGGCTGTACCAACTGATCCAGGACCAGCCTTTATACTGGACTCCTTGGTTAACCATGTCTCTGTAAGGCTGTACCAACTGATCCAGGACCAGCCTTTATACTGGACTCCTTGGTTAACCATGTCTCTGTAAGGCTGTACCAACTGATCCAGGACCAGCCTTTATACTGGACTCCTTGGTTAACCATGTCTCTGTAAGGCTGTACCAACTGATCCTGGACCAGCCTTTATACTGATCCTGGACCAGCCTTTATACTGGACTCCTTGGTTAACCATGTCTCTGTAGGGCTGTACCAACTGATCCTGGACCAGCCTTTATACTGGACTCCTTGGTTAACCATGTCTCTGTAAGGCTGTACCAACTGATCCTGGACCAGCCTTTATACTGGACTCCTTGGTTAGAACAGAGGTCCATGAATAGAGGGACTGTTCTGTTATTTTTTCTCACGACCAAAACACACATGTACAAAGTTATATGTGTGTGTGTGTGTGTGTGTGTGTGTGTGGTGTGGTGTGTGTGGTGTGTGTGGTGTGGTGTGTGTGTGTGTGGTGTGTGTGTGTGGTGTGTGGTGTGTGTGGTGTGTGGTGTGTGGTGTGTGTGTGTGTGTGTGTGTGTGTGTGTGTGTGGTGTGTGTGTGTGTGTGTGTGTGTGTGTGTGTGTGTGTGTGTGTGTGTGTGTGCGTGTGTGTGTGGTGTTGGGGTCAGTCAGAAGGTTCCTGTCACACCTGCAGACTGAGCTCTGAGCTGGGCAGTAAAACAGCCTCCTGCTATTCCCATTCTGGATCTAATTTACCTGTTTCACCACCGACCGAGGCCCACTCCCCGCGCCCGGTCAGCCCAGAGCCTTACACCCCTCCACCCCACCCACAGCCCTCCACCCCAACCCCCAGCCCTCCACTCCAACCCACAGCCCTCCACTCCAACCCACAGCCCTCCACCCCAGCCCTCCACCCCAACCCCCCAGCCCTCCACCCCACCCACAGCCCTCCACCCCAACCCCCAGCCCTCCACCCCACGCCTCCCCCCCACCCCTCTACTCCAACCCCTCTACTCCAACCCCAACCCCTCTAATCCAACCCCCCACCCCTCTACTCCCACCCCAACCCCCTCTCTCCAACCCCCACCCCTCTACTCCAACCCCTCTACTCCAACCCCAACCCCTCTACTCCAACCCCAACCCCTCTACTCCAACCCCAACCCCTCTACTCCAACCTCCCACCCCTCCACCCAAACCCCCAGCCCTCCACCCAAACCCCCACCCCTCCACCCAAACTCCCATCCCTCCACCCCAACCCCCATCCCTCCACCCCAACCCCCATCCCTCCACCCTAACCCCCATCCCTCTACTCCAACCTCCACCCCTCCACCCAAACCCCCAGCCCTCCACCCAAACCCCCCACCCCTCCACCCAAACCCCCATCCCTCCACTCCAACCCCCATCCCTCCACCCCTACCCACAGCCCTCCACCCCACTTCGTGCCACTCTAAACTTCTGTAAACAATTGACACAGCCAGCACCTGTGCCTCAGCCCACAGGGAGGAAGCCCACTTAAAACTGTTCAACCATAAAATGACTGGAAAAACCAGCCTTTACATGAGCTCAGCAACACAGACCCAAGTCAAGTAGTCTCCTCTGTGGAATACAGGACCAGACTACTTGACATGAGCTCAGCAACACAGACCCAAGTCAAGTAGTCTCCTCTGTGGAATACAGGACCAGACTACTTGACATGAGCTCAGCAACACAGACCCAAGTCAAGTAGTCTCCTCTGTGGAATACAGGACCAGACTACTTGACATGAGCTCAGCAACACAGAGCCAAGTCAAGTAGTCTCCTCTGTGGAATACAGGACCAGACTACTTGACATGAGCTCAGCAACACAGAGCCAAGTCAAGTAGTCTCCTCTGTGGAATACAGGACCAGACTACTTGACATCTGTGGAATACAGGACCAGACTACTTCATGCAACACAGACCCAAGTCAAGTAGTCTCCTCTGTGGAATACAGGACCAGACTACTTGACATGAGCTCAGCAACACAGAGCCAAGTCAAGTAGTCTCCTCTGTGGAATACAGGGTCTGAATGGTTCTGGGTCTGAATGGTTTACATTTAACATTACATTTAAGTCATTTAGCAGACGCTCTTATCCAGAGCGACTTACTGGGTCTGAATGGTTCTGGGTCTGAATGGTTCTGGGTCTGAATGGTTATGGGCCTGAATGGTTATGGGCCTGAATGGTTATGGGTCTGAATGGTTATGGGTCTGAATGGTTCTGGGTCTGAATGGTTCTGGGTCTGAATGGTTCTGGATCTGAATGGTTCAGGGTCTGAATGGTTCTGGATCTGAATGGTTCAGGGTCTGAATGGTTATGGGTCTGAATGGTTCTGGATCTGAATGGTTATGGGTCTGAATGGTTATGGGTCTGAATGGTTATGGGTCTGAATGGTTCTGGATCTGAATGGTTCAGGGTCTGAATGGTTATGGGTCTGAATGGTTCTGGGCCTGAATGGTTCAGGGTCTGAATGGTTCTGAGTCTGAATGGTTATGAATCTGAATGGTTCAGGGTCTGAATGGTTATGAGTCTGAATGGTTCAGGGTCTGAATGGTTTTGGGTCTGAATGGTTCTCTCTTCTTTCAAACTACCTGTGAGTTCTATTGACTGCTGAATTCAACACTCAACAAACAAGAGCTTTCATCCTTCTTCCAAGAGAAATGCCCAAACTTCAACAAACAAGAGCTTTCATCCCTCTTCCAAGAGAAATGCCCAAACTTCACTAAACAAGAGCTTTCATCCCTCTTCCAAGAGAAATGCCCAAACTTCACTAAACTTTTGCCACAAAGTTGGAAGCACAGAATCATCTAGAATGTCATTGTATGCTGTCGCGTTAAGATTTCCCTTCACTGGAACTAAGAGGACGGAACCATGAAAAACAGCCCCAGACCATTATTCCTCCTCCACCAAACTTTACAGTTGACACTATGCATTGGGACAGGTAGCGTTGCCCTGGCATCCGCCAAACCCAGATTTGTCCATCAGACTGCCAGATGGTGAAGTGTGATTCATCACTCCAGAGAACGTGTTTCCACTGATCCAGAGTCCAGAAGAGGTGAGCTTTACACCAGTCCAGCCAAGGTTTGGCATTATGCATGGTGATCTGAAGCTTGTGGGCGGCTGCTCGGCCATGGAAACCCATTTCATGAAGCTCCCGACTAACAGTTCTTGTCCTGACGTTGCTTTCAGAGGCAGTTTGGAACTTGGTATTGAGTGTTGCAACCGAGGACAGAATATTTTTTACGCACCTCAGCCCACGTTGGTCCCTTTCTGTGAGCTTGTGTGGCCTACCACTTCACAGCTGAGCCGTTGTTGCTCCTAGACATTTCCACTTCACAATAACAGCACTTACAGTTGACCCGGGGCAGCTCTAGCAGGGCAGAAATGTGACGAACTGACTTGTTGGAAAGGTGGCATCCTATGACGGTGCCACGTTGAAAGTCACTGAGCTCTTCAGTGAGGCCCATTCTACTGCCAATGTTTGTCTATGGAGATTGCATGGCGGTGTGCTCGTTTTTATACACCTGTCAGCAACAGGGTGTGACTGAAACAGCCAAATCCACTAATTTGAAGGGGTGTCCACATACATACATATATATATATAGTGTATAGACCTTGTTAAAACAGAAACGCTTGGCTACTGTTGAACAGGTCCTGTGTAACACAACCACACACTGTATGCTATAACACACACTGTTATAAATCCCCATTTACATCTCCAACTAAGAGTCATGTATGGTTGTCCAGCTGAAAGCAGTGGGTTGTGATACAGCACGGAGATTTCCCCAGAGTGGGTGGTGATACAGCACGGAGGTTCCCCAGAGTGGGTGGTGATACAGCACGGAGGTTCCCCAGAGGAGGTTTCCCCAGAGTGGGTGGTGATACAGCACGGAGGTTCCCCAGAGGAGGTTTCACCAGAGTGGGTGGTGATACAGCACGGAGGTTTCCCCAGAGTGGGTGGTGATGCAGCACGGAGGTTTCCCCAGAGTGGGTGGTGATACAGCACAGAGGTTTCCCCAGAGTGGGTGGTGATACAGCACGGAGGTTTCCCCAGAGTGGGTGGTGATACAGCACGGAGGTTTCCCCAGAGGAGGTTTCCCCAGAGTGGGTGGTGATACAGCACGGAGGTTTCCCCAGAGTGGGTGGTGATACAGCACGGAGGTTTCCCCAGAGGAGGTTTCCCCAGAGTGGGTGGTGATACAGCACGGAGGTTTCCCCAGAGTGGGTGGTGATACAGCACGGAGGTTTCCCCAGAGGAGGTTTCCCCAGAGTGGGTGGTGATACAGCACGGAGGTTTCCCCAGAGTGGGTGGTGATACAGCACGGAGGTTCCCCAGAGGAGGTTTCCCCAGAGTGGGTGGTGATACAGCACGGAGGTTTCCCCAGAGTGGGTGGTGATCCAGCACGGAGGTTTCCCCAGAGTGGGTTGTGATACAGCACGGAGGTTCCCCCAGAGTGGGTGGTGATACAGCACGGAGGTTCCCCAGAGTGGGTGGTGATGCAGCACGGAGGTTCCCCAGAGTGGGTGGTGATACAGCACGGAGGTTCCCCCAGAGTGGGTGGTGATACAGCACAGAGGTTTCCCCAGAGTGGGTGGTGATACAGCACGGAGGTTTCCCCAGAGTGGGTGGTGATACAGCACGGAGGTTTCCCCAGAGTGGGTGGTGATACAGCACGGAGGTTTCCCCAGAGTGGGTGGTGATACAGCACGGAGGTTCCCCAGAGTGGGTGGTGATACAGCACGGAGGTTTCCCCAGAGTGGGTGGTGATACAGCACGGAGGTTTCCCAGAGTGGGTGGTGATACAGCACGGAGGTTCCCCAGAGTGGGTGGTGATACAGCACGGAGGTTTCCCCAGAGTGGGTGGTGATACAGCACGGAGGTTTCCCCAGAGTGGGTGGTGATACAGCACAGAGGTTTCCCCAGAGTGGGTGGTGATACAGCACGGAGGTTTCCCCAGAGTGGGTGGTGATACAGCACGGAGGTTTCCCCAGAGGAGGTTTCCCCAGAGTGGGTGGTGATACAGCACGGAGGTTCCCCAGAGGAGGTTTCCCCAGAGTGGGTGGTGATCCAGCACGGAGGTTTCCCCAGAGTGGGTGGTGATCCAGCACGGAGGTTTCCCAGAGTGGGTGGTGATACAGCACGGAGGTTTCCCAGAGTGGGTGGTGATACAGCACGGAGGTTCCCCAGAGTGGGTGGTGATACAGCACGGAGGTTTCCCAGAGTGGGTGGTGATACAGCACGGAGGTTCCCCAGAGTGGGTGGTGATACAGCACGGAGGTTCCCCAGAGTGGGTGGTGATACAGCACGGAGGTTCCCCAGAGTGGGTGGTGATACAGCACGGAGGTTCCCCAGAGTGGGTGGTGATACAGCACGGAGGTTTCCCCAGAGTGGGTGGTGATACAGCACGGAGGTTCCCCAGAGTGGGTGGTGATACAGCACGGAGGTTCCCCAGAGTGGGTGGTGATACAGCACGGAGGTTCCCCAGAGTGGGTGGTGATACAGCACGGAGGTTCCCCAGAGTGGGTGGTGATACAGCACGGAGGTTTCCCAGAGTGGGTGGTGATACAGCACGGAGGTTTCCCAGAGTGGGTGGTGATACAGCACGGAGGTTCCCCAGAGGAGGTTTCCCCAGAGTGGGTGGTGATACAGCACGGAGGTTCCCCAGAGTGGGTGGTGATACAGCACAGAGGTTTCCCCAGAGTGGGTGGTGATACAGCACGGAGGTTTCCCCAGAGTGGGTGGTGATACAGCACGGAGGTTTCCCCAGAGTGGGTGGTGATACAGCACGGAGGTTTCCCCAGAGTGGGTGGTGATACAGCACGGAGGTTCCCCAGAGTGGGTGGTGATACAGCACGGAGGTTTCCCCAGAGTGGGTGGTGATACAGCACGGAGGTTTCCCAGAGTGGGTGGTGATACAGCACGGAGGTTCCCCAGAGTGGGTGGTGATACAGCACGGAGGTTTCCCCAGAGTGGGTGGTGATACAGCACGGAGGTTTCCCCAGAGTGGGTGGTGATACAGCACAGAGGTTTCCCCAGAGTGGGTGGTGATACAGCACGGAGGTTTCCCCAGAGTGGGTGGTGATACAGCACGGAGGTTTCCCCAGAGGAGGTTTCCCCAGAGTGGGTGGTGATACAGCACGGAGGTTCCCCAGAGGAGGTTTCCCCAGAGTGGGTGGTGATCCAGCACGGAGGTTTCCCCAGAGTGGGTGGTGATCCAGCACGGAGGTTTCCCAGAGTGGGTGGTGATACAGCACGGAGGTTTCCCAGAGTGGGTGGTGATACAGCACGGAGGTTCCCCAGAGTGGGTGGTGATACAGCACGGAGGTTTCCCAGAGTGGGTGGTGATACAGCACGGAGGTTTCCCAGAGTGGGTGGTGATACAGCACGGAGGTTCCCCAGAGTGGGTGGTGATACAGCACGGAGGTTCCCCAGAGTGGGTGGTGATACAGCACGGAGGTTCCCCAGAGTGGGTGGTGATACAGCACGGAGGTTCCCCAGAGTGGGTGGTGATACAGCACGGAGGTTTCCCCAGAGTGGGTGGTGATACAGCACGGAGGTTCCCCAGAGTGGGTGGTGATACAGCACGGAGGTTCCCCAGAGTGGGTGGAGATACAGCACGGAGGTTCCCCAGAGTGGGTGGTGATACAGCACGGAGGTTCCCCAGAGTGGGTGGTGATACAGCACGGAGGTTTCCCAGAGTGGGTGGTGATACAGCACGGAGGTTCCCCAGAGTGGGTGGTGATACAGCACGGAGGTTTCCCCAGAGTGGGTTGTGATACAGCACAGAGATTTCCCCAGAGTGGGTGGTGATACAGCACAGAGGTTTCCCCAGAGTGGGTGGTGATACAGCACGGAGGTTTCCCCAGAGTGGGTGGTGATGCAGCACGGAGGTTTCCCCAGAGTGGGTGGTGATACAGCACGGAGGTTCCCCAGAGTGGGTTGTGATACAGCACGGAGGTTCCCCAAAGGAGGTTCCCCCAGAGTGGGTTGTGATACAGCACGGAGGTTCCCCAGAGGAGGTTCCCCAGAGTGGGTGGTCATACAGCACGGAGGTTCCCCCAGAGTGGGTGGTGATACAGCACGGAGGTTTCCCAGAGGAGGTTCCCCAGAGTGGGTTGTGATACAGCACGGAGGTTCCCCAGAGGAGGTTCCCCAGAGTGGGTGGTGATACAGCACGGAGGTTCCCCAGAGTGGATGTGATACAGCACGGAGGTTCCCCAGAGTGGGTGGTGATACAGCACGGAGGTTTCCCCAGAGTGGGTTGTGATACAGCACGGAGGTTTCCCCAGAGTGGGTGGTGATACAGCACGGAGGTTCCCCAGAGTGGGTGGTGATACAGCACGGAGGTTCCCCAGAGTGGGTGGTGATACAGCACGGAGGTTCCCCCAGAGTGGGTGGTGATACAGCACGGAGGTTTCCCCAGAGTGGGTGGTGATACAGCACGGAGGTTCCCCAGAGGAGGTTCCCCAGAGTGGATGTGATACAGCACGGAGGTTTCCCCAGAGTGGGTGGTGATGCAGCACGGAGGTTTCCCCAGAGTGGGTGGTGATACAGCACGGAGGTTCCCCAGAGTGGGTTGTGATACAGCACGGAGGTTCCCCAAAGGAGGTTCCCCCAGAGTGGGTTGTGATACAGCACGGAGGTTCCCCAGAGGAGGTTCCCCAGAGTGGGTGGTCATACAGCACGGAGGTTCCCCCAGAGTGGGTGGTGATACAGCACGGAGGTTTCCCAGAGGAGGTTCCCCAGAGTGGGTTGTGATACAGCACGGAGGTTCCCCAGAGGAGGTTCCCCAGAGTGGGTGGTGATACAGCACGGAGGTTCCCCAGAGTGGATGTGATACAGCACGGAGGTTCCCCAGAGTGGGTGGTGATACAGCACGGAGGTTTCCCCAGAGTGGGTTGTGATACAGCACGGAGGTTTCCCCAGAGTGGGTGGTGATACAGCACGGAGGTTCCCCAGAGTGGGTGGTGATACAGCACGGAGGTTCCCCAGAGTGGGTGGTGATACAGCACGGAGGTTCCCCCAGAGTGGGTGGTGATACAGCACGGAGGTTTCCCCAGAGTGGGTGGTGATACAGCACGGAGGTTCCCCAGAGGAGGTTCCCCAGAGTGGATGTGATACAGCACGGAGGTTCCCCCAGAGTGGGTGGTGATACAGCACGGAGGTTTCCCCAGAGTGGGTTGTGATACAGCACGGAGGTTCCCCCAGAGTGGGTCGTGATACAGCACGGAGGTTCCCCAGAGTGGGTGGTGATACAGCACGGAGGTTCCCCAGAGTGGGTGGTGATACAGCACGGAGGTTTCCCCAGAGTGGGTGGTGATACAGCACGGAGGTTTCCCCAGAGTGGATTGTGATACAGCACGGAGGTTTCCCCAGAGGAGGTTGTGATACAGCACGGAGGTTCCCCAGAGGAGGTTCCCCCAGAGGAGGTTGTGATACAGCACGGAGGTTCCCCAGAGTGGGTTGTGATACAGCACGGAGGTTTCCCCAGAGGAGGTTCCCCAGAGGAGGTTCCCCAGAGGAGGTTCCCCAGACGGGCTCTTCAACACTGTAAAAACTGGCTGGCCGACAGCTACACTGTCCATATATATATATTTATTCTCTACAATTTAATTATAGATTAAGAGGTTTACAACGACTCTCACTCTCCATTCCTCAGCTTCTAGCGACTCACTGCTCTACACACAGCTCTACTGGTCTGGGATACTGGTCTACACACAGCTCTACTGGTCTGGGATACTGGTCTACACCCAGCTCTACTGGCCTGGGATACTGGTCTACACCCAGCTCTACTGGCCTGGGATACTGGTCTACACCCAGCTCTACTGGTCTGGGATACTGGTCTACACACAGCTCTACTGGTCTGGGATACTGGTCTACACACAGCTCTACTGGCCTGGGATACTGCTCTACTGGTCTGGGATACTGGTCTACACCCAGCTCTACTGGCCTGGGATACTGCTCTACTGGTCTGGGATACTGGTCTACACACAGCTCTACTGGTCTGGGATACTGGTCTACACCCAGCTCTACTGGTCTGGGATACTGCTCTCTACTGGTCTGGGATACTGGTCTACACCCAGCTCTACTCGTCTGGGATACTGGTCTACACCCAGCTCTACTGGTCTGGGATACTGTTCTACTGGTCTGGGATACTGGTCTACACCCAGCTCTACTGGTCTGTGATACTGCTCTACTGGTCTGGGATACTGGTCTACTGGTCTGGGATACTGGTCTACACCCAGCTCTACTGGTCTGGGATACTGGTCTACACCCAGCTCTACTGGTCTGGGATACTGGTCTACACCCAGCTCTACTGGTCTGGGATACTGGTCTACACACAGCTCTACTGGTCTACACACAGCTCTACTGGCCTGGGATACAGCTCTACTGGCCTGGGATACTGGTCTACACACAGCTCTACTGGCCTGGGATACAGCTCTACTGGCCTGGGATACTGGTCTATACCCAGCTCTACTGGTCTGGGATACTGGTCAACACACAGCTCTACTGGTTGACATGGTAGTAAATGAGTGGTAGGTTGACATGGTAGTAAAATGAGTGGTAAGTTGACATGGTAGTAAAATGAGTGGTAAGTTGACATGGTAGTAAAATGAGTGGTAAGTTGACATGGTAGTAAAATGAGTGGTAAGTTGACATGGTAGTAAGTTGACATGGTAGTAAAATGAGTGGTAAGTTGACATGGTAGTAAAATGAGTGGTAAGTTGACATGGTAGTAAATTGAGTAGTAAGTTGACATGGTAGTATATTGAGTGGTAAGTTGACATGGTAGTAAAATGAGTGGTAAGTTGACATGGTAGTAAATGAGAGGTAGGTTAACATGGTAGTAAGTTGACATGGTAGTAAATGAGAGGTAGGTTAACATGGTAGTAAGTTGACATGGTAGTAAATGAGTGGTAAGTTGACATGGTAGTATATTGAGTGGTAAGTTGACATGGTAGTAAATGAGTGGTAAAGTTGACATGGTAGTAAATGAGTGGTAAGTTGACATGGTAGTAAATTGAGTAGTAAGTTGACATGGTAGTATATTGAGTGGTAAGTTGACATGGTAGTAAAATGAGTGGTAAGTTGACATGGTAGTAAATGAGAGGTAGGTTAACATGGTAGTAAGTTGACATGGTAGTAAATGAGAGGTAGGTTAACATGGTAGTAAGTTGACATGGTAGTAAATGAGTGGTAAGTTGACATGGTAGTAAAATGAGTGGTAAGTTGACATGGTAGTAAAATGAGTGGTAAGTTGACATGGTAGTAAAATGAGTGGTAAGTTGACATGGTAGTAAAATGAGTGGTAAGTTGACATGGTAGTAAATGAGTGGTAAGTTGACATGGTAGTAAATGAGTGGTAAGTTGACATGGTAGTATATTGAGTGGTAAGTTGACATGGTAGTAAATTGACATGGTAGTAAGTTGACATGGTAGTAAATTGAGTGGTAAGTTGACATGGTAGTAAGTTGACATGGTAGTAAATTGAGTGGTAAGTTAACATGGTAGTATATGAGAGGTAAGTTGACATGGTAGTAAGTTGACATGGTAGTATATTGAGTGGTAAGTTGACATGGTAGTAAATGAGTGGTAAGTTGACATGGTAGTAAATGAGTGGTAAGTTGACATGGTAGTAAAATGAGTGGTAAGTTGACATGGTAGTAAAATGAGTGGTAAGTTGACATGGTAGTAAAATGAGTGGTAAGTTGACATGGTAGTAAAATGAGTGGTAAGTTGACATGGTAGTAAATGAGTGGTAAGTTGACATGGTAGTAAATGAGTGGTAAGTTGACATGGTAGTATATTGAGTGGTAAGTTGACATGGTAGTAAATTGACATGGTAGTAAGTTGACATGGTAGTAAATTGAGTGGTAAGTTGACATGGTAGTAAGTTGACATGGTAGTAAGTTGACATGGTAGTATATTGAGTGGTAAGTTGACATGGTAGTATATTGAGTGGTAAGTTGACATGGTAGTATATTGAGTGGTAAATTGACATGGTAGTATATTGACATGGTAGTATATTGACATGGTAGTATATTTGAGTGGTAAGTTGACATGGTAGTATATTGAGTGGTAAGTTGACATGGTAGTAAGTTGAGTGGTAAGTTGACATGGTAGTATATTGAGTGGTAAGTTGACATGGTAGTATATTGAGTGGTAAGTTGACATGGTAGTATATTGAGTGGTAAGTTGACATGGTAGTATATTGAGTGGTAAGTTGACATGGTAGTATATTGAGGGGTAAGTTGACATGGTAGTAAATGAGAGGTAAGTTGACATGGTAGTAAAATGAGTGGTAAGTTGACATGGTAGTAAATGAGAGGTAGGTTAACATGGTAGTAAGTTGACATGGTAGTAAATGAGTGGTAAGTTGACATGGTAGTATATTGAGTGGTAAGTTGACATGGTAGTAAATGAGTGGTAAAGTTGACATGGTAGTAAATGAGTGGTAAGTTAACATGGTAGTATATGAGAGGTAAGTTGACATGGTAGTAAGTTGACATGGTAGTATATTGAGTGGTAAGTTGACATGGTAGTAAATGAGTGGTAAGTTGACATGGTAGTAAAATGAGTGGTAAGTTGACATGGTAGTAAAATGAGTGGTAAGTTGACATGGTAGTAAAATGAGTGGTAAGTTGACATGGTAGTAAAATGAGTGGTAAGTTGACATGGTAGTAAAATGAGTGGTAAGTTGACATGGTAGTAAATGAGTGGTAAGTTGACATGGTAGTATATTGAGTGGTAAGTTGACATGGTAGTAAATTGACATGGTAGTAAGTTGACATGGTAGTAAATTGACATGGTAGTAAGTTGACATGGTAGTATATTGAGTGGTAAGTTGACATGGTAGTATATTGACATGGTAGTATATTGAGTGGTAAGTTGACATGGTAGTATATTGAGTGGTAAGTTGACATGGTAGTATATTGAGTGGTAAGTTGACATGGTAGTATATTGACATGGTAGTATATTGACATGGTAGTATATTGAGTGGTAAGTTGACATGGTAGTATATTGAGTGGTAAGTTGACATGGTAGTATATTGAGTGGTAAGTTGACATGGTAGTATATTGACATGGTAGTATATTGAGTGGTAAGTTGACATGGTAGTATATTGACATGGTAGTATATTAGTGGTAAGTTGACATGGTAGTATATTGAGTGGTAAGTTGACATGGTAGTATATTGACATGGTATTATATTAGTGGTAAGTTGACATGGTAGTATATTGAGTGGTAAGTTGACATGGTAGTATATTGACATGGTAGTATATTGACATGGTAGTATATTGACATGGTAGTATATTGAGTGGTAAGTTGACATGGTAGTATATTGAGTGAGTGATGGATTTATCATTACACCTGCAGAGAGTCTCTCCGGACAGTAAAATGAGTCATAACTTCGGCCTCTCTGAAGTCAGTTCAGAGATGTTTCATTGATAAAGTCCTAACAGATCTGGGTTTACAGCCTCACTCACACGAGGACTTTATTGTGTCGCTAAGTGTCGTTGTTAGGGGTGTGGCGTTAGGAGGAGAGAGGTTGGAATCCCAAATTACACCCTATAGGAGGAGAGAGGTTGGAATCCCTGTCCCGTGGGACGACTGAAATCCCAAATTACACCCTATTCCCTAGATGGTGCCCTACTTCTGAGCAGGATGCACAGGGCTAGCGAATAAGAACGCATTGAGGACCGTGGTGGTCGGACGCCCCTTTTCTGATAAGACCTGTCCTGTCAGTGATTCGTCCACCCACTGAGGCCTAGCCCTGCCTGGTGGTCAGCGTGAAGCAGAGTACTCCCTGTGGCCACGGAGCCATCACTCACCTGGGGGCAGGTCTGGGTCGGAGGGGGCGGCCTGCTGGAGGCGACGGGGCTTGGGAAGGGTCTTGGAGCTCTCTGAGGCGCTGCGACTGGTGGAGCTAGAACCACTCTCATGGTCGTCCTGCACAGGAAAACAAACACACAGAGAGATTTAATAATCACTTTGGTTTATTATCTATTTCTCTTGCTTTGGCAATGTGTTTCCATGTGAAATAAAGCACTTAAATGAGAGAGAGAGAGAGAGGGAGGGGACGACGGGCAGACGGACGGACGGACGACGGACGGACGGACGGGAGGCGAGGCCAGGCAGGCGAGGCAGAGCAGACGGACAGACGGATTGACTGAGCGGACGGACGGACGGACGGACGGAGGCGGAGGCGGACGGACGAGACGGAGCGGGCGGACGGAGCAGGCAGACAGGGCACGAGATCGACAGACGGAGCAGACGAACAGACGGAGCAGACGGACAGACGGAGCAGACGGAGCAGACGAACAGACAGACAGACAGACAGACAGACGGGCAGACGAACGACGAGCAGACGGGACAGACAGACAGACAGACAGACAGACAGACAGACAGACAGACAGACAGACAGACAGACAGACAGACAGACAGACAGACAGACAGACAGAGAGGAGACAGAGAGACTATTTCCACATGGTTGCAACACTGTATACAGACAGAAAGAGAGAGAGGAGAGAGGAGAGACCCAGAAGGAGAAGGAGAGACTATTTCCACATGGTTACAACACTGTATACAGACATAATGACATGTGTATAACCCTATGAAACTTGAGCGTAATGTTTACTGTTCATTTATTATTGATTATTTCACCTGCTTTAACAATGTAGACACATGTTTCCCATGGTAATAAAGCCCCTTGAACTGAAATGAGAGAGACATGAGCAGAGGACTAGGTGTAGGGGTCGGGAGGGAGGGTCCAGGGGTCACAAGGCTGCTGCAGAGAGGACTAGGTGGAGGGTCGGGGAGGGAGGGGGTCACAAGGCTGCTGCAGAGGACTAGGTGTAGGGGGAGGAGGGAGGGAGGGGTCACAAGGCTGCTGCTGCAGAGGACTAGGTGTAGGGGGGTGGAGGTTGAGGGGATGGACACCATGGGACACTGCAGGGCAGAGAGCACACACACACACACACACCTAATCAATACATACAGGGGTGGACACCATGGGACACTGCAGGGCAGAGAGCACACACACACACACCTAATCAATACATACAGGGGTGGACACCATGGGACACTGCAGGGCAGAGAGCACACACACACACACACCTAATCAATACATACAGGGGTGGACACCATGGGACACTGCAGGGCAGAGAGCACACACACACACACCCTAATCAATACATACAGGGGTGGACACCATCAGGACACTGCAGGGCAGAGAGCACACACACACACACCTAATCAATACATACAGGGGTGGACACCATGGGACACTGCAGGGCAGAGAGCACACACACACACACCCTAATCAATACATACAGGGGGTGGACACCATGGGACACTGCAGGGCAGAGAGCACACACACACACACACACACACCTAATCAATACATACAGGGTGGACACCATGGGACACTACCAGGGCAGAGAGCACACACACACACACACCCTAATCAATACATACAGGAGTGGACACCATGGGACACTGCAGGGCAGAGAGCACACACACACACACACACCCTAATCAATACATACAGGGGTGGACACCATGGGGACACTGCAGGGCAGAGAGAGCACACGCGCACACACACACACACACACACACACACCCTTATGAACCCTAATCAATACATACAGGGGGTGGACACCATGGGACACTGCAGGGCAGAGAGCACACACACACACACACCCTAATCAATACATACAGGGGGTGGACACCATGGGACACTGCAGGGCAGAGAGCACACACACACACACACACCCGGACCCACACACACACACACCCACACAGGATCAGGTGGTTAACATGGCAGTCTGAGAACTCAGCGTTGTTCTGACGAACCTAAACACTAAAGGTGTCAAAACCAAACACAAATTGGCTGCATAACCCCCTCTTCCTCCCCCCTCGTTCCCTCTTCCTCCCTCCTCTCCTCCCCTCTTCCTCCCCTCTTCCCCCTCGTTCCCCTCTTCCTCCCTCCTCTCCTCCCCCTCGTTCCCTCTTCCTCCCTCCTCTCCTCCCCTTCCCTCCTACTTCTCCCTCCTCCTCCCTCCCCCTTCCTCCTCCTCCCTTCTTCTTACCCCTCCTCCTCCCTCCTCCCCTTTCTCCTCCTCCCTTCTTCTTAGCCCTCCCTCCTCCCTCCTCCTTTCCTCCTCCTCCCTTCTTCTTACCCCCCTTCCTCCTCCCACCCCCCTCCCTTCCCTCCCCCTCCCTTCTTCTTCCCCCTCCCTCCCCCTCCTTCCTCCCCTCCCTCCTCCCCCTGTTATACCTGTGACAACTCTCCAGCCATCCATTTTAACCTCCAGGTTTGACAGGATGTGATCAGACCAGATCCTCTGCTTGTGGTGTTGGTGTAGTAATGAAGACGACATTTAAACATGGACTGAATGAGTATTTCCCCAGTCAGTCGGTCGGTCGGTCCGGTGGGCTAAAGTAAACACAGCGATGCCAAAACAGACTGTCTGGTGAAAATATTTACACTGAGCTCCTACACACACACACACACACACCACTGAGCCGCCGCGGTAGAGTGTTTTCCGTGGCCCAGCTCGGTGGGAACTGGTAAACAGAATGAGGAGGAATAATAAATAGCTCATCAGGTTGTGAATTATAGAAACAGGAGCAGCAATAAGAAACAGATTATAGTCTGATTATCTCTCACTTCATCTGTAAACGTTCCGTCACTTCAAAACGCTGTTTACGGACAGACATTTAAATACACATTAAACACCACGGGACCTGACACAGTGACAATCAGTATAGGGGGCTCCTGGGGGGGGGCTCTTGGGGGGGGTCCTGAGGGGGCTCCTAGGGAGGTTCTGGGGGGGTATCCTAGAGTGGGGTTCCTAGGGGGCTCTGGGGGTCTGGGGGTCTGGGGGGACAGACATTTAAATACATAAAACACCACGGGACCTGACACAGTGACAATCCCAGTATAGGGGCTCCTGGGGGGCTCTAGGGGAGGTTCCGGGGCTCTGGGGGGTATCTAGGGGGGCTCCCGGGGTCTAGGGGGGTCCCCCTGAGGCTCCTGGGGGGCTAGGGAGGGTTCCTGGGGCTCTGGGGGGTTCCCGGGGTCCTGGGGGGCTCCAGGGAGGGGTTCCTGGGGGGCTCCGCTCCTAGGGGGTTCCTGGGGGGCTTGGGGGGGGCCTAGGGAGGGTTCCTGGGGGGCTCCTAGGGGAGGGTTCCTGGGGGGCTCCCAGGGCTCTAGGGAGGTTCCTGGGGGGGCTCCTGGGGGGCTCTAGGGAGGGTTCCTGGGGGCTCCTGGGGGGGGCTCTAGGGGGGCTGGGGCTCTGGGGGGGTGGGGGGCTCCTGGGGGGTCTGGGGGGACAGACATTTAAATACACATAAAACATTACGGGACCTGACACAGTGACAATCAGTATAGGGGGCTCCTGGGGGAGGGCTCCTAGGGGGGTCCTGGGGGAGGGCTCCCTAGGGGAGGGTTCGGGGGGTATCCTAGGGGTGGGGTTCTAGGGGGCTCCTGGGGGGGGTCTGGGGGACAGACATTTAAATACACATAAAACACCCACGGGACCTGACACAGTGACAATCAGTATAGGGGGCTCCTGGGGGAGGGGGTATCCTAGGGGTGGGGTTCCTAGGGGGGGTCCCGGGGAGGGGCTCCTAGGGGGCTCCTAGGGGGCCCTAGAGGTGGGGGCTCCCTGGGGGGCCCTAGGGTGGGGGGCTCCTAGGTGGGGGCTCCTGAGGGGCTCTAGGGTGGGGGCTCCGGGGGCTCTAGGGGGCTCCTGGAGGCTCTGGGGGGGGCTCCTAGGGAGGGTTCCTGGGGGGTATCCAGGGGGTGGGGCTCCTGGGGGCTCCTGGGGGGTCTGGGGGGTCTGGGGGACAGACATTTAAATACATAAAAACACCACGGGACCTGACACAGTGACAATCAGTATAGGGGCTCCTGGGGGGCTCCTAGGGAGGGGGCTCCTAGGGCGGGGGGGAATCTTAGGGGTGGGGCTCCTAGGTGGGGGGCTCCTGGGGTCTAGGGGCCTCCTGGGGGGTAGGGGCTCCTGGGGGGCTCTTGGGGAGGGTCTAGGTGGGGTGGGCTCCTGGGAGGTGGCTCCTGGGGGGGTCTAGGGGCCTCCTGGGGGTCTAGGTTGGGGGCTCCTGGGGGGAGCATATGGGTGGGGAGGGGGTCCTGGGGAGAGTCTAGGTGGGGGTCTGGGGAGAGATCCTGGGAGGGATCCCTGGGGGTCTGGGAGAGATCCTGGGGGAGGGATCCTGGGGGAGGGTCTGGGGGAGATCCTGGGAGGGATCCTGGGTAGGGCTCCTAGGGAGGGATCCTGGGGAGGGTCTGGGGAAGGTAGAGGGGAGGTAAAGGGCTTGGAGGTGGGATGTTCTGCCTCAGGCGTGTCCAACTCAGCTGTTGCCCTGAGGAGTAGAGATGACGGCCGGCAGAGAGCAGAGAAGCACTGCCAGTTTGAGTGACAGGAGAGGGGGGACCCCCTACCCAGAAAGTAGTAGGGGCGGAGGGTTAGGGCACAGGAAAGCCAAGCATGACCTCTCATCCCCCTCTGCCCTGTAGACGTCTGGCTCTAGTGGTCCTGCGTGAGGTCTTGTCTGAGGCGGGAACCAATGACTGGAGAAACAAAGGACAAAGCCGTCCATCACGTGACACCATTCATTCCTATGTGAAGACACAATAGGAGCTAGTCCAGGAGGCTCAGTGCCGCCTCCTCTCAGGAGGCTCAGTGCCGCCTCCTCTCCAGGAGGCTCAGTGCCGCCTCCCTCCAGGAGCTCAGTGCCGCCTCCTCTCCCAGGAGGCTCAGTGCTGCCTCCCCTCTCCAGGAAGGAATCACATTCTAGACGATTCTGTGCTCCCAACTTTGTGGCAACAGTTTGGGAAGGCCCTTTCCTGTTTCAGCATGACAATGCCCCCGTGCACAAAGCGAGGTCCATATAAAAATGGTTTGTCAAGATTCGTGTGGAAGAACTTGACTGGCCTGCACAGAACCCTGACCTCAACCCCATCGAGCACCTTTGGGATGAATTGTGAACGCTGACTGCGAGCCAGGACTAACCACCCAACATCAGTGGCCGGCCTCACTAATGCTCTAGTGGTTGAATGGAAGCAAGTCCCTGCAGCAATGTTCCAACATCTAGCAATGTTCAACATCTAGCAATGTTCAACATCTAGCAATGTTCCAACATCTAGCAATGTTCCAACATCTAGCAATGTTCCAACACCCCCAGCCTCCACCCCCTCACCTCCCACCACAGCCTCCACCCCCCCAGCCTCCACCCGCCCCCCAGTCTCCAACCCCCTCACCTCCACCACAGCCTCCACCCCCCCCCAGCCTCCGCCCCCCCAGTCTCCACCCCTCACCTCCACAGCCCCCCAGCCTCCACCCGCCCCCCAGTCTCCACCCCCTCACCTCCCCACCACAGCCTCCACCCCCCCCAGCCTCCACCCGCCCCCCAGTCTCCAACCCCTCACCTCCCACCACAGCCTCCCACCCCCACCCCCAGCCTCCACCCGCCCCCCCCACCCCCTCACCTCCCACCCACAGCCCCCCACCCCGCCCCAGTCTCCACCCCTCACCTCCCACCACAGCCTCCACCCCCAGTCTCCACCCCCTCACCTCCCACCACAGCCTCCACCCCCCCCAGCCTCCCTCCCTCCCCTCCCCTCACCTCCCACCACAGCCTCCACCCCCCCAGCCTCCACCCCTCACCTCCCACCACAGCCTCCACCCCCCCAGCCTTCACCCGCCCCCAGCCTCCCCCCGCCCCCAGCCTCCAACTACACAATACAAAACATGCTATAAAAGGAAATGATCTCTGTACTGACAATAAGCAACAGGTTTGACCCGTAAATTAGGCTCAGACACACTACTCCAAAACACACACTGTTTAAACAAAGTACAGTCATAAAAACATTTCAACCCCACTGACCTGGAAGTAAATAAATAGACCTTTAAAACTGCCATCTCTCTGCTGGGTTCAAGGTCGTTGTTTTAACATCAATTTGCCATAAGCAAAACAAAACAGACATTTTATTCTCATTGTCCTGAAATAAAACATGATGTGAAAAGTTCACATCTGAAATGACAATTGTAGCAGTTCTATTCCACAACCACCAATTAGGCTTCGATTCTCTTCCACAGATCGGAGAGTGACTTTTCAGTTTATAAACTAAACTGTCTCCATCCCCAGCCTCCACTCCCCTCCCTCCACTCAGCTCCCTCTAAAATATAGACTGGAAGGAATGGGGGGGGTGCTAGCTGTACTAAACTATAGACTGCAAGGGATGGGGGGCTGCTAGCTCTACTAAACTATAGACTGCAAGGGATGGGGGGCTGCTAGCTCTACTAAACTATAGACTGGAAGGGATGGGGGTCTGCTAGCTCTACTAAACTATAGACTGGAAGGGATGGGGGCTGCTAGCTCTACTAAACTATAGACTGGAAGGGATGGGGGGCTGCTAGCTCTACTAAACTATAGACTGGAAGGGATGGGGGGCTGCTAGCTCTACTAAACTATAGACTGGAAGGGATGGGGGGCTGCTAGCTCTACTAAACTATAGACTGGAAGGGATGGGGGTCTGCTAGCTCTACTAAACTATAGACTGGAAGGGATGGGGGCTGCTAGCTCTACTAAACTATAGACTGGAAGGGATGGGGGGCTGCTAGCTCTACTAAACTATAGACTGGAAGGGATGGGGGGGTCTGCTAGCTCTACTAAACTATAGACTGGAAGGGATGGGGGTCTGCTAGCTCTACTAAACTATAGACTGGAAGGGATGGGGGGCTGCTAGCTCTACTAAACTATAGACTGGAAGGGATGGGGGGCTGCTAGCTCTACTAAACTATAGACTGGAAGGGATGGGGGGCTGCTAGCTCTACTAAACTATAGACTGGAAGGGATGGGGGCTGCTAGCTCTACTAAACTATAGACTGGAAGGGATGGGGGGCTGCTAGCTCTACTAAACTATAGACTGGAAGGGATGGGGGGCTGCTAGCTCTACTAAACTATAGACTGGAAGGGATGGGGGCTGCTAGCTCTACTAAACTATAGACTGGAAGGGATGGGGGGCTGCTAGCTCTACTAAACTATAGACTGGAAGGATGGGGGGGCTGCTAGCTCTACTAAACTATAGACTGGAAGGGATGGGGGGCTGCTAGCTCTACTACACTATAGACTGGAAGGGACGGGGGGCTGGGGGATCTGGAAGAAATGGGAGGGGGCTGAGGGGAGCTGGAAGGGATGGGGGAGGGGGCTGAGGGGAGCTGGAAGGGATGGGGGACTGAGTGGAGCTGGAAGGAATGGGGGGGACTGAGTGGAGCTGGAAGGAATGGGGGGGACTGAGTGGAGCTGGAAGGAATGGGGGGACTGAGTGGAGCTGGAAGGAATGGGGGGACTGAGTGGAGCTGGAAGGAATGGGGGGGACTGAGTGGAGCTGGAAGGAATGGGGGGGGACTGAGTGGAGCTGGAAGGGATGGGGAGGGGCTGAGTGGAGCTGGAAGGAATGGGGGGACTGAGTGGAGCTGGAAGGAATGGGGGGACTGAGTGGAGCTGGAAGGAATGGGGGGGACTGAGTGGAGCTGGAAGGAATGGGGGGGGACTGAGTGGAGCTGGAAGGAATGGGGGGACTGAGTGGAGCTGGAAGGAATGGGGGGGACTGAGTGGAGCTGGAAGGAATGGGGGACTGAGTGGAGCTGGAAGGAATGGGGGGGACTGAGTGGAGCTGGAAGGGATGGGGGGGGACTGAGTGGAGCTGGAAGGGATGGGGGGCTGAGTGGAGCTGGAAGGGATGGGGGGGACTGGTGGAGCTGGAAGGGATGGGGGAGCTGGAAGGGATGGGGGAGCTGGAAGGAATGGGGGGCTGGTGGAGCTGGAAGGAATGGGGGGGGGACTGAGTGGAGCTGGAAGGAATGGGGGGAGCTGGAAGGAATGGGGGGGGACTGAGTGGAGCTGGAAGGAATGGGGGGACTGAGGGAGCTGGAAGGGATGGGGGGGACTGAGTGGAGCTGGAAGGAATGGGGGGGGACTGAGTGGAGCTGGAAGGAATGGGGGGACTGAGTGGAGCTGGAAGGAATGGGGGGGGAGCTGGAAGGGAATGGGGGGAGCTGGAAGGAATGGGGGGAGCTGGAAGGAATGGGGGGGACTGGAAGGAATGGGGGAGCTGGAAGGAATGGGGGGACTGAGTGGAGCTGGAAGGAATGGGGGGGAGCTGGAAGGAATGGGGGGGAGCTGGAAGGAATGGGGGAGCTG
>NC_088409.1:5038668-5041757 GCF_034236695.1 Oncorhynchus nerka | reverse complement strand
CACCACATCCTCACAGTTCCCTCACCCACAGCCTCACAGTTCACCACAGCCTCCTCACCACAGCCTCACAGTTCCCTCACCACAGCCCCAGCCTCAGATCCCTCACCACATCCTCACAGCTCCCTCACCACAGCCTCACAGTTCCCTCACCACATCCTCACAGTTCCCTCACCACATCCTCACAGCTCCCTCACCACTGCCTCACAGTTCCCTCACCACAGCCTCACAGTTCCCTCACCACAGCCTCACAGTTCCCTCACCACAGCCTCACAGTTCCCTCACCACAGCCCCAGCCTCAGATCCCTCACCACATCCTCACAGTTCCCTCACCACAGCCTCACAGTTCCCTCACCACAGCCTCACAGTTCCCTCACCACAGCCCCAGCCTCACAGTTCCCTCACCACAGCCCCAGCCTCACAGTTCCCTCACCACAGCCTCACAGTTCCTCACCACATCCTCACAGTTCCCTCACCACATCCTCACAGTTCCCTCACCACTGCCTCACAGTTCCTCACCACAGCCTCACAGTTCCTCACCACAGCCTCACAGTTCCCTCACCACAGCCTCACAGATCCCTCACCACAGCCCCAGTCTCACAGTTCCCTCACCACATCCTCACAGATCCCTCACCACAGCCTCACAGTTCCCTCACCACAGCCCCAGCCTCACAGTTCCCTCACCACAGCCTCACAGTTCCCTCACCACATCCTCACAGTTCCCTCACCACAGCCTCACAGTTCCCTCACCACAGCCTCACAGTTCCCTCACCACAGCCCCAACCTCATAGATCCCTCACCACAGCCCCAGCCTCACAGTTCCCTCACCACATCCTCACAGATCCCTCACCACAGCCTCACAGTTCCCTCACCACAGCCTCCCAGTTCCCTCACCACAGCCCCAGCCTCATAGATCCCTCACCACAGCCTCACAGCTCCCTCACCACAGCCCCACAGTTCCCTCACCACAGCCCCAGCCTCAGCTCCCTCACCACAGCCCCAGCCTCAGCTCCCTCACCACAGCCTCACAGTTCCCTCACCACAGCCCCAGCCTCATATATCCCTCACCACAGCCCCACAGTTCCCTCACCACAGCCCCAGCCTCAGTTCCCTCACCACAGCCCCACAGTTCCCTCACCACATCCCCAGCCTCAGCTCCCTCACCACAGCCTCACAGTTCCCTCACCACAGCCCCAGCCTCATATATCCCTCACCACAGCCCCACAGTTCCCTCACCACAGCCCCAGCCTCATATATCCCTCACCACATCCTCACAGATCCCTCACCACAGCCTCAAAGTTCCCTCACCACAGCCTCACAGTTCCCTCACCACAGCCCCAGCCTCACAGTTCCCTCACCACAGCCCCAGCCTCACAGTTCCCTCACCACAGCCTCACAGTTCCCTCACCACAGCCCCAGCCTCATAGATCCCTCACCACAGCCTCACAGTTCCCTCACCACATCCTCATAGATCCCTCACCACATCCTCACAGATCCCTCACCACAGCCTCATAGATCCCTCACCACATCCTCACAGATCCCTCACCACATCCTCACAGATCCCTCACCACATCCTCATAGATCCCTCACCACATCCTCACAGTTCCCTCACCACAGCCTCACAGTTCCCTCACCACAGCCTCACAGTTCCCTCACCACAGCCCCAGCCTCAGATCCCTCACCACATCCTCACAGCTCCCTCACCACAGCCTCACAGTTCCCTCACCACATCCTCACAGTTCCCTCACCACATCCTCACAGCTCCCTCACCACTGCCTCACAGTTCCCTCACCACAGCCTCACAGTTCCCTCACCACAGCCTCACAGTTCCCTCACCACAGCCTCACAGTTCCCTCACCACAGCCCCAGCCTCAGATCCCTCACCACATCCTCACAGTTCCCTCACCACAGCCTCACAGTTCCCTCACCACAGCCTCACAGTTCCCTCACCACAGCCCCAGCCTCACAGTTCCCTCACCACAGCCCCAGCCTCACAGTTCCCTCACCACAGCCTCACAGTTCCCTCACCACATCCTCACAGTTCCCTCACCACATCCTCACAGTTCCCTCACCACTGCCTCACAGTTCCCTCACCACAGCCTCACAGTTCCCTCACCACAGCCTCACAGTTCCCTCACCACAGCCTCACAGATCCCTCACCACAGCCCCAGTCTCACAGTTCCCTCACCACATCCTCACAGATCCCTCACCACAGCCTCACAGTTCCCTCACCACAGCCCCAGCCTCACAGTTCCCTCACCACAGCCTCACAGTTCCCTCACCACATCCTCACAGTTCCCTCACCACAGCCTCACAGTTCCCTCACCACAGCCTCACAGTTCCCTCACCACAGCCCCAACCTCATAGATCCCTCACCACAGCCCCAGCCTCACAGTTCCCTCACCACATCCTCACAGATCCCTCACCACAGCCTCACAGTTCCCTCACCACAGCCTCCCAGTTCCCTCACCACAGCCCCAGCCTCATAGATCCCTCACCACAGCCTCACAGCTCCCTCACCACAGCCCCACAGTTCCCTCACCACAGCCCCAGCCTCAGCTCCCTCACCACAGCCCCAGCCTCAGCTCCCTCACCACAGCCTCACAGTTCCCTCACCACAGCCCCAGCCTCATATATCCCTCACCACAGCCCCACAGTTCCCTCACCACAGCCCCAGCCTCAGTTCCCTCACCACAGCCCCACAGTTCCCTCACCACATCCCCAGCCTCAGCTCCCTCACCACAGCCTCACAGTTCCCTCACCACAGCCCCAGCCTCATATATCCCTCACCACAGCCCCACAGTTCCCTCACCACAGCCCCAGCCTCATATATCCCTCACCACATCCTCACAGATCCCTCACCACAGCCTCAAAGTTCCCTCACCACAGCCTCACAGTTCCCTCACCACAGCCCCAGCCTCACAGTTCCCTCACCACAGCCCCAGCCTCACAGTTCCCTCACCACAGCCTCACAGTTCCCTCACCACAGCCCCAGCCTCATAGATCCCTCACCACAGCCTCACAGCTCCCTCACCACAGCCCCACAGTTCCCTCACCACAGCCCAAGGCTCATAGATCCCTCACCACAGCCT
>NC_088409.1:5016168-5031168 GCF_034236695.1 Oncorhynchus nerka | reverse complement strand
GGGAGGCTGGGGTCCTGCTAGCTGGCTGTTATAGGGAGGCTGGGGTCCTGCTAGCTGGCTGTTATAGGGAGGCTGGAGTCCTGCTGGCTGTTATAGGGAGGCTGGAGTCCTGCTAGCTGGCTGTTATAGGGAGACTGGAGTCCTGCTAGCTGGCTGTTATAGGGAGGCTGGAGTCCTGCTAGCTGGCTGTTATAGGGAGGCTGGAGTCCTGCTGGCTGTTATAGGGAGGCTGGAGTCCTGCTAGCTGGCTGTTATAGGGAGGCTGGAGTCCTGCTAGCTGGCTGTTATAGGGAGGCTGGGGTCCTGCTGGCTGTTATAGGGAGGCTGGAGTCCTGCTAGCTGGCTGTTATAGGGAGGCTGGAGTCCTGCTAGCTGGCTGTTATAGGGAGGCTGGGGTCCTGCTAGCTGGCTGTTATAGGGAGGCTGGAGTCCTGCTAGCTGGCTGTTATAGGGAGGCTGGAGTCCTGCTAGCTGGCTGTTATAGGGAGGCTGGAGTCCTGCTAGCTGTTATAGGGAGGCTGGAGTCCTGCTAGCTGGCTGTTATAGGGAGGCTGGAGTCCTGCTAGCTGGCTGTTATAGGGAGGCTGGAGTCCTGCTAGCTGGCTGTTATAGGGAGGCTGGGGTCCTGCTGGCTGTTATAGGGAGGCTAGAGTCATACTAGCTGGCTGTTATAGGGAGGCTGGGGTCCTGCTGGCTGTTATAGGGAGGCTGGAGTCCTGCTAGCTGGCTGTTATAGGGAGGCTGGGGTCCTGCTAGCTGGCTGTTATAGGGAGGCTGGAGTCCTGCTAGCTGGCTGTTATAGGGAGGCTGGAGTCCTGCTAGCTGGCTGTTATAGGGAGGCTGGGGTCCTGCTAGCTGGCTGTTATAGGGAGGCTGGAATGATGCTAGCTGGCTGTTATAGGGATGCTGGGGTCCTGCTAGCTGGCTGTTATAGGGAGGCTGGGGTCCTGCTAGCTGGCTGTTATAGGGAGGCTGGGGTCCTGCTAGCTGGCTGTTATAGGGAGGCTGGAATGATGCTAGCTGGCTGTTATAGGGAGGCTGGGGTCCTGCTAGCTGGCTGTTATAGGGAGGCTGGGGTCCTGCTAGCTGGCTGTTATAGGGAGGCTGGGGTCCTGCTGGCTGTTATAGGGAGGCTGGGGTCCTGCTAGCTGGCTGTTATAGGGAGGCTGGGGTCCTGCTAGCTGGCTGTTATAGGGAGGCTGGGGTCCTGCTGGCTGTTATAGGGAGGCTGGGGTCCTGCTAGCTGGCTGTTATAGGGAGGCTGGGGTCCTGCTAGCTGGCTGTTATAGGGAGGCTGGAGTCCTGCTAGCTGGCTGTTATAGGGAGGCTGGAGTCCTGCTAGCTGGCTGTTATAGGGAGGCTGGGGTCCTGCTAGCTGGCTGTTATAGGGAGGCTGGAATGATGCTAGCTGGCTGTTATAGGGAGGCTGGGGTCCTGCTAGCTGGCTGTTATAGGGAGGCTGGGGTCCTGCTAGCTGGCTGTTATAGGGAGGCTGGAGTCCTGCTAGCTGGCTGTTATAGGGAGGCTGGGGTCCTGCTGGCTGTTATAGGGAGGCTAGAGTCATACTAGCTGGCTGTTATAGGGAGGCTGGGGTCCTGCTGGCTGTTATAGGGAGGCTGGAGTCCTGCTAGCTGGCTGTTATAGGGAGGCTGGGGTCCTGCTAGCTGGCTGTTATAGGGAGGCTGGAGTCCTGCTAGCTGGCTGTTATAGGGAGGCTGGAGTCCTGCTAGCTGGCTGTTATAGGGAGGCTGGGGTCCTGCTAGCTGGCTGTTATAGGGAGGCTGGAATGATGCTAGCTGGCTGTTATAGGGAGGCTGGGGTCCTGCTAGCTGGCTGTTATAGGGAGGCTGGGGTCCTGCTAGCTGGCTGTTATAGGGAGGCTGGAGTCCTGCTAGCTGGCTGTTATAGGGAGGCTGGAGTCCTGCTAGCTGGCTGTTATAGGGAGGCTGGGGTCCTGCTGGCTGTTATAGGGAGGCTAGAGTCATACTAGCTGGCTGTTATAGGGAGGCTGGGGTCCTGCTAGCTGGCTGTTATAGGGAGGCTGGAGTCCTGCTAGCTGGCTGTTATAGGGAGGCTGGAGTCCTGCTAGCTGGCTGTTATAGGGAGGCTGGAGTCCTGCTAGCTGGCTGTTATAGTGAGGCTGGAGTCCTGCTAGCTGGCTGTTATAGGGAGGCTGGAGTCCTGCTAGCTGGCTGTTATAGGGAGGCTGGGGTCCTGCTAGCTGGCTGTTATAGGGAGGCTGGAATGATGCTAGCTGGCTGTTATAGGGAGGCTGGGGTCCTGCTAGCTGGCTGTTATAGGGAGGCTGGGGTCCTGCTAGCTGGCTGTTATAGGGAGGCTGGAGTCCTGCTAGCTGGCTGTTATAGGGAGGCTGGAGTCCTGCTAGCTGGCTGTTATAGGGAGGCTGGGGTCCTGCTGGCTGTTATAGGGAGGCTAGAGTCATACTAGCTGGCTGTTATAGGGAGGCTGGGGTCCTGCTAGCTGGCTGTTATAGGGAGGCTGGAGTCCTGCTAGCTGGCTGTTATAGGGAGGCTGGGGTCCTGCTGGCTGTTATAGGGAGGCTGGAGTCCTGCTAGCTGGCTGTTATAGGGAGGCTGGGGTCCTGCTAGCTGGCTGTTATAGGGAGGCTGGAGTCCTGCTAGCTGGCTGTTATAGGGAGGCTGGAGTCCTGCTAGCTGTCTGTTATAGTGAGGCTGGAGTCCTGCTAGCTGGCTGTTATAGGGAGGCTGGAGTCCTGCTAGCTGGCTGTTATAGGGAGGCTGGAGTCCTGCTAGCTAGGACCTGGCTGTTATAGGGAGGCTGGAGTCCTGCTAGCTGGCTGTTATAGGGAGGCTGGGATGCTGGTAGCTAGGACCTGGCTATAACATTACCACTACCCCAGTCTAACCCTAACTATAACACTCCCACTACCCCAGTCTAACCCTAACTATAACACTACCACTACCCCAGTCTAACCCTAACTATAACACTACCACTACCCCAGTCTAACCCTAACTATAACACTACCACTACCCCAGTCTAACCCTAACTATAACACTACCACTACCCCAGTCTAACCCTAACTATAACACTACCACTACCCCAGTCTAACCCTAACTATAACACTACCACCACCCCAGTCTAACCCCAACTATAACACTACCACTACCCCAGTACAACCCTAACTATAACACTACCACTACCCCAGTCTAACCCTAACTATAACACTACCCCAGTCTAACCCTAACTATAACACTACCACTACCCCAGTCTAACCCTAACTATAACACTACCCCAGTATAACCCTAACTATAACACTACCCCTACCCCAGTCTAACCCTAACTATAACACTACCACTACCCCAGTCTAACCCTAACTATACCACTACCCCAGTCTAACCCTAACTATAACACTACCCCAGTATAACCCTAACTATAACACTACCCCAGTCTAACCCTAACTATAACACTACCACTACCCCAGTATAACCCTAACTATAACACTACCACTACCCCAGTCTAACCCTAACTATAACACTACCACTACCCCAGTCTAACCCTAACTATAACACTACCACCACCCCAGTCTAACCCTAACTATAACACTACCACTACCCCAGTCTAACCCTAACTATAACACTACCACTACCCCAGTCTAACCCTAACTATAACACTACCACTACCCCAGTATAACCCTAACTATAACACTACCACTACCCCAGTCTAACCCTAACTATAACACTACCACTACCCCAGTCTAACCCTAACTATAACACTACCACTACCCCAGTCTAACCCTAACTATAACACTACCCCAGTCTAACCCTAACTATAACACTACCACTACCCCAGTCTAACCCTAACTATAACACTACCCCAGTATAACCCTAACTATAACACTACCCCAGTCTAACCCTAACTATAACACTACCACTACCCCAGTACAACCCTAACTATAACACTACCACTACCCCAGTCTAACCCTAACTATAACACTACCCCAGTCTAACCCTAACTATAACACTACCACTACCCCAGTCTAACCCTAACTATAACACTACCACTACCCCAGTCTAACCCTAACTATAACACTACCACTACCCCAGTATAACCCTAACTATAACACTACCACTACCCCAGTCTAACCCTAACTATAACACTACCACTACCCCAGTCTAACCCTAACTATAACACTACCACTACCCCAGTCTAAGCCTAACTATAACACTACCCCAGTCTAACCCTAACTATAACACTACCACTACCCCAGTATAACCCTAACTATAACACTACCACTACCCCAGTCTAACCCTAACTATAACACTACCACTACCCCAGTCTAACCCTAACTATAACACTACCACTACCCCAGTCTAACCCTAACTATAACACTACCACTACCCCAGTCTAACCCTAACTATAACACTACCACTACCCCAGTCTAACCCTAACTATAACACTACCACTACCCCAGTCTAACCCTAACTATAACACTACCACTACCCCAGTACAACCCTAACTATAACACTACCACTACCCCAGTATAACCCTAACTATAACACTACCACTACCCCAGTCTAACCCTAACTATAACACTACCACTACCCCAGTCTAACCCTAACTATAACACTACCACTACCCCAGTCTAACCCTAACTATAACACTACCACTACCCCAGTCTAACCCTAACTATAACACTACCACTACCCCAGTCTAACCCTAACTATAACACTACCACTACCCCAGTCTAACCCTAACTATAACACTACCACTACCCCAGTCTAACCCTAACTATAACACTACCCCAGTCTAACCCTAACTATAACACTACCACTACCCCAGTCTAACCCTAACTATAACACAACCACTACCCCAGTCTAACCCTAACTATAACACTACCCCAGTCTAACCCTAACTATAACACTACCCCAGTCTAACCCTAACTATAACACTACCACTACCCCAGTACAACCCTAACTATACCACTACCAGCTACACCATCTGCTGTCTCCTCCCTTCTCAGACACTAACTCATATCCTCTTCTCTGCTACCTTTTCACATGTGGTTTTGTGGAAACAGTTACCCAGGGTGCACAGGCAGATTAGTGAGGTGTGTGTGTGTGTGGTGAGGTTGTGGGCGGTAGGGTTGAGGTTAAAGTTAGCTGCTGAGGACCGTCAGAGGCCCGGGCCTTCCGTCCTCAGCTCAGCCATTTCAGGAAATATCGAAGATATTTCTCTCTGTCTCTCCGGGCCGTCCTTCCATCACACAGGAAGATTACATTTGGAGCCGGATCAGGTTTTACAAAACAAGGTGTTCTGTCCTGTTCCGAGATGTTCCCAGGTCCAGAGCTTGGGAATGTTTTCATCAGGGATCCACACGGGCAGGGTGTTTCTAATTTCCTCTCCTCCTCTCTCTCTCCTTTATCTCTGGGCTGTTTCCTGTGGAGCCCTATGGCTCGCTATACTCTGTGGTGAGTCACTGCTGTTTGGTGGAACAGAGAGAGCGAGAGAAAGAAGGAGGGGGAGAGAGACAGAGAGAGACAGACAGAGAGAGAGAGGGAGAGAGAGAGAGAAAGAAAAGGAGGGCTAGAGAGAGAGAGAGAATGAGGGAGAGAGAGAGAGAGGTGGCTAGCTCCTGGGAGAGATGGACTCTGGCCTAGTGTATGTGCATACACACACACACGTGTACAATCACACACACAGGCACATCCCTGTAGTCATGGGGTTGTTTTGGTATAACCCAGGCTGCCTGTCCTCTCTACAGATGGTCATCTGCTAGTTTCACCAGAACGATTTAAAGAGCTTCCCTCCTGTGGTAATATTTGCCACTTCTACATGGGCCTTCAGATTAAACGATCCAGCCTTCAGATTAAACCATCCAGCCTTCAGATTAAACCATCCAGCATTCAGATTAAACCTTCAGATTAAACCATCCAGCCTTCAGATTAAACCATCCAGCCTTCAGATTAAACCATCCATCCTTCAGATTAAACCATCCAGCATTCAGATTAAACCTTCAGATTAAACCATCCAGCCTTCAGATTAAACCATCCAGCCTTCAGATTAAACCATCCATCCTTCAGATTAAACCATCCAGCATTCAGATTAAACCTTCAGATTAAACCATCCAGCCTTCAGATTAAACCATCCAGTTTTCAGATTAAACCATCCAGCCTTCAGATTAAACCATCCAGCCTTCAGATTAAACCATCCAGCCTTCAGATTAAACCATCCATCCTTCAGATTAAACCATCCATCCTAAACAGGACAGATAAACCATCCTGGTGTACTGGCTCGGTCATAACACTAAACAGGACAGGACAGATAAACCATCCTGGTGTACTGGCTCGGTCATAACACTAAACAGGACAGATAAACCATCCTGGTGTACTGGCTCGGTCATAACACTAAACAGGACAGGACAGATAAACCATCCTGGTGTACTGGCTCGGTCATAACACTAAACAGGACAGGACAGATAAACCATCCTGGTGTACTGGCTCGGTCATAACACTAAACAGGACAGGACAGATAAACCATCCTGGTGTACTGGCTCGGTCATAACACTAAACAGGACAGATAAACCATCCTGGTGTACTGGCTCGGTCATAACACTAAACAGAACAGTAATATTGAACAGTACTGGACACAGATAAACCATCCTGGTGTACTGGCTCGGTCATAACACTAAACAGAACAGGACAGATAAACCATCCTGGTGGACTGGCTCGGTCATAACACTAAACAGGACAGGACAGATAAACCATCCTGGTGTACTGGCTCGGTCATAACACTAAACAGGACAGATAAACCATCCTGGTGTACTGGCTCGGTCATAACACTAAACAGGACAGGACAGATAAACCATCCTGGTGTACTGGCTCGGTCATAACACTAAACAGGACAGGACAGATAAACCATCCTGGTGTACTGGCTCGGTCATAACACTAAACAGGACAGGACAGATAAACCATCCTGGTGTACTGGCTCGGTCATAACACTAAACAGGACAGGACAGATAAACCATCCTGGTGTACTGGCTCGGTCATAACACTAAACAGGACAGATAAACCATCCTGGTGTACTGGCTCGGTCATAACACTAAACAGGACAGATAAACCATCCTGGTGTACTGGCTCGGTCATAACACTAAACAGGACAGGACAGATAAACCATCCTGGTGTACTGGCTCGGTCATAACACTAAACAGAACAGGACAGATAAACCATCCTGGTGTACTGGCTCGGTCATAACACTAAACAGGACAGGACAGATAAACCATCCTGGTGTACTGGCTCGGTCATAACACTAAACAGGACAGATAAACCATCCTGGTGTACTGGCTCGGTCATAACACTAAACAGGACAGGACAGATAAACCATCCTGGTGTACTGGCTCGGTCATAACACTAAACAGGACAGATAAACCATCCTGGTGTACTGGCTCGGTCATAACACTAAACAGGACAGATAAACCATCCTGGTGTACTGGCTCGGTCATAACACTAAACAGGACAGATAAACCATCCTGGTGTACTGGCTCGGTCATAACACTAAACAGGACAGATAAACCATCCTGGTGTACTGGCTCGGTCATAACACTAAACAGGACAGGACAGATAAACCATCCTGGTGTACTGGCTCGGTCATAACACTAAACAGGACAGATAAACCATCCTGGTGTACTGGCTCGGTCATAACACTAAACAGGACAGGACAGATAAACCATCCTGGTGTACTGGCTCGGTCATAACACTAAACAGGACAGATAAACCATCCTGGTGTACTGGCTCGGTCATAACACTAAACAGGACAGGACAGATAAACCATCCTGGTGTACTGGCTCGGTCATAACACTAAACAGGACAGATAAACCATCCTGGTGTACTGGCTCGGTCATAACACTAAACAGGACAGATAAACCATCCTGGTGTACTGGCTCGGTCATAACACTAAACAGGACAGGACAGATAAACCATCCTGGTGTACTGGCTCGGTCATAACACTAAACAGGACAGGACAGATAAACCATCCTGGTGTACTGGCTCGGTCATAACACTAAACAGGACAGGACAGATAAACCATCCTGGTGTACTGGCTCGGTCATAATATTAAACCGGACAGTAATATTGAACAGTACTGGACACAGCCTCTCCTACAGGGAGAGAGGAGGGACACATATTTAAAACAGTGGAATTGAAACAGGGTCCAGTCTACACGTGTGACTCCAAAAGGCCTGTCTGATTAGCTGGCCAGGAGAACTGAGAACTGACATGATCTCCATATTTAGAACTCTGTGTTGTCAGGCCAACCCAGGGAAACAGAGAAAGACAGGGAGTCATTTCACCCCCAGGACAATCACACTAGGAACTAAAGCCTGGTCTGTAGCTGGCTGGCTGGTGAGCCACTGTAGAGGTAACTAGATCAACACACTAGGAACTAAAGCCTGGTCTGTAGCTGGCTGGTTGGTGGGCCACTGTGGAGGTCACTAGATCAACACACTAGGAACTAAAGCCTGGTCTGTAGCTGGCTGGTTGGTGGGCCACTGTGGAGGTAACTAGATCAACACACTAGGAACTAAAGCCTGGTCTGTAGCTGGCTGTTTGGTGGGCCACTGTAGAGGAGTGGAGGTAACTAGATCAACACACTAGGAACTAAAGCCTGGTCTGTAGCTGGCTGGTTGGTGGGCCACTGTGGAGGAGTGGAGGTAACTAGATCAACACACTAGGAACTAAAGCCTGGTCTGTAGCTGGCTGGTTAGTGGGCCACTGTAGAGGAGTGGAGGTAACTACATCAACACACTAGGAACTAAAGCCTGGTCTGTAGCTGGCTGGTTGGTGGGCCACTGTGGAGGAGTGGAGGTAACTAGATCAACACTAGGAACTAAAGCCTGGTCTGTAGCTGGCTGGCTGGTGGGCCACTGTAGAGGTAACTAGATCAACACACTAGGATCTAAAGCCTGGTCTGTAGCTGGCTGGTTGGTGGGCCACTGTGGAGGTAACTAGATCAACACACTAGGAACTAAAGCCTGGTCTGTAGCTGGCTGGTTAGTGGGCCACTGTGGAGGAGTGGAGGTAACTAGATCAACACACTAGGAACTAAAGCCTGGTCTGTAGCTGGCTGGTTGGTGGGCCACTGTGGAGGAGTGGAGGTAACTAGATCAACACACTAGGAACTAAAGCCTGGTCTGTAGCTGGCTGGCTGGTGGGCCACTGTGGAGGTCACTAGATCAACACTAGGAACTAAAGCCTGGTCTGTAGCTGGCTGGTTGGTGGGCCACTGTGGAGGAGTGGAGGTCACTAGATCAACACACTAGGAACTAAAGCCTGGTCTGTAGCTGGCTGGTTGGTGGGCCACTGTGGAGGAGTGGATGTCACTAGATCAACACACTAGGAACTAAAGCCTGGTCTGTAGCTGGCTGGTTGGTGGGCCACTGTGGAGGAGTGGAGGTAACTAGATCAACACACTAGGAACTAAAGCCTGGTCTGTAGCTGGCTGGTTGGTGGGCCACTGTGGAGGAGTGGAGGTAACTAGATCAACACACTAGGAACTAAAGCCTGGTCTGTAGCTGGCTGGTTAGTGGGCCACTGTGGAGGTCACTAGATCAACACACTAGGAACTAAAGCCTGGTCTGTAGCTGGCTGGTTGGTGGGCCACTGTGGAGGTCACTAGATCAACACACTAGGAACTAAAGCCTGGTCTGTAGCTGGCTGGTTAGTGGGCCACTGTGGAGGAGTGGAGGTAACTAGATCAACACACTAGGAACTAAAGCCTGGTCTGTAGCTGGCTGGTTGGTGGGCCACTGTGGAGGAGTGGAGGTAACTAGATCAACACACTAGGAACTAAAGCCTGGTCTGTAGCTGGCTGGCTGGTGGGCCACTGTGGAGGTAACTAGATCAACACACTAGGAACTAAAGCCTGGTCTGTAGCTGGCTGGTTGGTGGGCCACTTTGGAGGTAACTAGATCAACACTAGGAACTACAGCCTGGTCTGTAGCTGGCTGGTTAGTGGGCCACTGTGGAGGTCACTAGATCAACACACTAGGAACTAAAGCCTGGTCTGTAGCTGGCTGGCTGGTGGGCCACTGTGGAGGAGTGGAGGTCACTAGATCAACACACTAGGAACTAAAGCCTGGTCTGTAGCTGGCTGGTTGGTGGGCCACTGTGGAGGAGTGGAGGTAACTAGATCAACACACTAGGAACTAAAGCCTGGTCTGTAGCTGGCTGGCTGGTGGGCCACTGTGGAGGTAACTAGATCAACACACTAGGAACTAAAGCCTGGTCTGTAGCTGGCTGGTTGGTGGGCCACTTTGGAGGTAACTAGATCAACACTAGGAACTACAGCCTGGTCTGTAGCTGGCTGGTTAGTGGGCCACTGTGGAGGTCACTAGATCAACACACTAGGAACTAAAGCCTGGTCTGTAGCTGGCTGGTTGGTGGGCCACTGTGGAGGAGTGGAGGTCACTAGATCAACACACTAGGAACTAAAGCCTGGTCTGTAGCTGGCTGGTTGGTGGGCCACTGTGGAGGAGTGGAGGTTATTAGACCAGCAGTGGGCTGGGGAACACAGGAGAGAAGAGAGGCAGTTTCAGTCTCACATCTCTGTTTAAGGAGGGGGGGGGGGGGTGTTAATTCAGGTGTCTTGGCTGGAAGCCAGGCCGGCTGCAAAATGGCCTTTTATTCTGCACATTGACTGTACAATCACAGGGGAGAATATGAGCTGTGTGTGTGTGTGTGTGTGTGTGTGTGTGTCTGTTTCCGTGTGTTGTGTGTGTCTGTTTCCGTGTGTGTGTGTGTCTGTTTCTGTGTGTGTGTGTGTCTGTTTCTGTGTGTGTGTGTGGTGTGTGTGTCTGTTTCCGTGTGTGTGTGTGTCTGTTTCTGTGTGTGTGGTGTGTGTGTCCGTTTCCGTGTGTGTGTATGGTGTGTGTGTCTGTTTCTGTGTGTGTGTGTGGTGTGTGTGTCTGTTTCCGTGTGTGTGTGTGTGTGTGTGTCTAAACCAGCATAAGGAATGTATTGGTGTGTTTTTCCCGAGACTTCCTGGTTGAAATGAAGAAATGTTTTAGTTTCCTGTTCTAGTTCAGAAAGTTTTCAATAGAGTCTGTTGAAGTGGTGATGATGCTACATGCTTTATACACACACACACACACACACACACACACACATAAACTACAAGATCCTGGTGTTAGTCAGTCCTTCCTATAGACCTGGTGTTAGTCAGTCCTTCCTATAGACCTGGTGTTAGTCAGTCCTTCCTATAGACCTGGTGTTAGTCAGTCCTTCCTATAGACCTGGTGTTAGTCAGTCCTTCCTATAGACCTGGTGTTAGTCAGTCCTTCCTATAGACCTGGTGTTAGTCAGTCCTTCCTATAGACATGGTGTTAGTCAGTCCTTCCTATAGACATGGTGTTAGTCAGTCCTCCCTATAGACCTGGTGTTAGTCAGTCCTTCCTATAGACCTGGTGTTAGTCAGTCCTTCCTATAGACCTGGTGTTAGTCAGTCCTTCCTATAGACCTGGTGTTAGTCAGTCCTCCCTATAGACATGGTGTTAGTCAGTCCTCCCTATAGACCTGGTGTTAATCAGTCCTTGAACAAGTAGTTTAATTAAGAAATTAGGTCCTGGGGGGTGGGGGGGGGTATAAGGCAAATATTCCACAGCTAAGGGCTGTGTCCAGGCACTCCGTGTTGTGTTGTGCCTAAGAACCATACCACACCCCTCTCTGGCCGTATTCCTTAATGAAACGACTTGTTGAACTTCCCCGTGACCTCCTGAGAGAGTAACCGAGAGGATGTGGTAGAGATACATGTTACTACTGACCTGTTACAGAGAGGATGTGGTAGAGTAACAGAGAGGATGTGGTAGAGTTACAGAGAGGATGTGGTAGAGTTACAGAGAGGATGTGGTAGAGATACAGAGAGGATGTGGTAGAGTTACAGAGAGGATGTGGTAGAGTAACAGAGAGGATGTGGTAGAGTTACAGAGAGGATGTGGTAGAGATACATGTTACTACTGACCTCCTGAGAGAGTAACAGAGAGGATGTGGTAGAGTTACAGAGAGGATGTGGTAGAGATACAGAGAGGATGTGGTAGAGTTACAGAGAGGATGTGGTAGAGTTACAGAGAGGATGTGGTAGAGATACAGAGAGGATGTGGTAGAGATACATGTTACTACTGACCTCCTGTTACAGAGAGGATGTGGTAGAGTTACAGAGAGGATGTGGTAGAGTTACAGAGAGGATGTGGTAGAGATACAGAGAGGATGTGGTAGAGATACAGAGAGGATGTGGTAGAGTTACAGAGAGGATGTGGTAGAGTTACAGAGAGGATGTGGTAGAGTTACAGAGAGGATGTGGTAGAGTTACAGAGAGGATGTGGTAGAGTTACAGAGAGGATGTGGTAGAGTTACAGAGAGGATGTGGTAGAGATACAGAGAGGATGTGGTAGAGTTACAGAGAGGATGTGGTAGAGTTACAGAGAGGATGTGGTAGAGTTACAGAGAGGATGTGGTAGAGTTACAGAGAGGATGTGGTAGAGTAACAGAGAGGATGTGGTAGAGATACAGAGAGGATGTGGTAGAGTTACAGAGAGGATGTGGTAGAGATACAGAGAGGATGTGGTAGAGTTACAGAGAGGATGTGGTAGAGTTACAGAGAGGATGTGGTAGAGTTACAGAGAGGATGTGGTAGAGTTACAGAGAGGATGTGGTAGAGTTACAGAGAGGATGTGGTAGAGTTACAGAGAGGATGTGGTAGAGTTACAGAGAGGATGTGGTAGAGATACATGTTACTACTGACCTCCTGTTACAGAGAGGATGTGGTAGAGATACATGTTACTACTGACCTCCTGTTACAGAGAGGATGTGGTAGAGTTACAGAGAGGATGTGGTAGAGATACAGAGAGGATGTGGTAGAGTAACAGAGAGGATGTGGTAGAGTAACAGAGAGGATGTGGTAGAGTTACAGAGAGGATGTGGTAGAGTTACAGAGAGGATGTGGTAGAGTTACAGAGAGGATGTGGTAGAGATACAGAGAGGATGTGGTAGAGTTACAGAGAGGATGTGGTAGAGTAACAGAGAGGATGTGGTAGAGATACAGAGAGGATGTGGTAGAGTTACAGAGAGGATGTGGTAGAGATACAGAGAGGATGTGGTAGAGTAACAGAGAGGATGTGGTAGAGATACAGAGAGGATGTGGTAGAGTTACAGAGAGGATGTGGTAGAGTTACAGAGAGGATGTGGTAGAGATACAGAGAGGATGTGGTAGAGTTACAGAGAGGATGTGGTAGAGTTACAGAGAGGATGTGGTAGAGATACATGTTACTACTGACCTCCTGAGAGAGATACAGAGAGGATGTGGTAGAGTTACAGAGAGGATGTGGTAGAGTTACAGAGAGGATGTGGTAGAGTTACAGAGAGGATGTGGTAGAGTTACAGAGAGGATGTGGTAGAGATACAGAGAGGATGTGGTAGAGTTACAGAGAGGATGTGGTAGAGTTACAGAGAGGATGTGGTAGAGATACAGAGAGGATGTGGTAGAGATACAGAGAGGATGTGGTAGAGATACAGAGAGGATGTGGTAGAGTTACAGAGAGGATGTGGTAGAGTTACAGAGAGGATGTGGTAGAGTTACAGAGAGGATGTGGTAGAGTTACAGAGAGGATGTGGTAGAGATACAGAGAGGATGTGGTAGAGATACAGAGAGGATGTGGTAGAGATACAGAGAGGATGTGGTAGAGTAACAGAGAGGATGTGGTAGAGATACAGAGAGGATGTGGTAGAGATACAGAGAGGATGTGGTAGAGTAACAGAGAGGATGTGGTAGAGATACAGAGAGGATGTGGTAGAGTTACAGAGAGGATGTGGTAGAGATACAGAGAGGATGTGGTAGAGTAACAGAGAGGATGTGGTAGAGATACAGAGAGGATGTGGTAGAGTTACAGAGAGGATGTGGTAGAGATACAGAGAGGATGTGGTAGAGTAACAGAGAGGATGTGGTAGAGATACAGAGAGGATGTGGTAGAGTTACAGAGAGGATGTGGTAGAGTTACAGAGAGGATGTGGTAGAGATACAGAGAGGATGTGGTAGAGTTACAGAGAGGATGTGGTAGAGTTACAGAGAGGATGTGGTAGAGATACATGTTACTACTGACCTCCTGAGAGAGATACAGAGAGGATGTGGTAGAGTTACAGAGAGGATGTGGTAGAGTTACAGAGAGGATGTGGTAGAGTTACAGAGAGGATGTGGTAGAGTTACAGAGAGGATGTGGTAGAGTTACAGAGAGGATGTGGTAGAGATACAGAGAGGATGTGGTAGAGTTACAGAGAGGATGTGGTAGAGTTACAGAGAGGATGTGGTAGAGTTACAGAGAGGATGTGGTAGAGATACATGTTACTACTGACCTCCTGAGAGAGTAACAGAGAGGATGTGGTAGAGTTACAGAGAGGATGTGGTAGAGTTACAGAGAGGATGTGGTAGAGTTACAGAGATGATGTGGTAGAGTTACAGAGAGGATGTGGTAGAGTTACAGAGAGGATGTGGTAGAGTTACAGAGAGGATGTGGTAGAGATACATGTTACTACTGACCTCCTGTTACAGAGAGGATGTGGTAGAGTTACAGAGAGGATGTGGTAGAGTTACAGAGAGGATGTGGTAGAGATACAGAGAGGATGTGGTAGAGTTACAGAGAGGATGTGGTAGAGATACAGAGAGGATGTGGTAGAGTTACAGAGAGGATGTGGTAGAGATACAGAGAGGATGTGGTAGAGTTACAGAGAGGATGTGGTAGAGATACAGAGAGGATGTGGTAGAGATACAGAGAGGATGTGGTAGAGTAACAGAGAGGATGTGGTAGAGTTACAGAGAGGATGTGGTAGAGTTACAGAGAGGATGTGGTAGAGATACAGAGAGGATGTGGTAGAGATACAGAGAGGATGTGGTAGAGTTACAGAGAGGATGTGGTAGAGATACATGTTACTACTGACCTCCTGAGAGAGATACAGAGAGGATGTGGTAGAGTTACAGAGA
>NC_088409.1:4993668-5008668 GCF_034236695.1 Oncorhynchus nerka | reverse complement strand
ACCTGTTAGTTATAGTCCTACCTGCTAGTTATAGTCCTACCTGCTAGTTATAGTCCTACCTGTTAGTTATAGTCCTACCTGTTAGTTATAGTCATACCTGTTAGTTATAGTCCTACCTGATAGTTATAGTCATACCTGTTAGTTATAGTCCTACCTGTTAGTCCTACCTGTTAGTTATAGTCATACCTGTTAGTTATAGTCCTACCTGTTAGTCCTACCTGTTAGTCCTTGTCCTACCTGTTCCTCCCCACACTCTGAATGTGGGAGATATTGACTGTGACTGAACCCTCCATGGTGACTGTGACTGAAGCTCTCTTTGGTGACTGTGAAGCCCTCCATGGTGACTGTGACTGAACCCTCCATGGTGACTGTGAAGCCCTCCATGGTGACTGTGACAGAAGTCCTCCACGGTGACTGTGACAGAACCCTCCACAGTGACTGTGACTGAAGCCCTCCATGATGACTGGGACTGAACCCTCCATGGTGACTGTGAATGTGACTGTGACTGAAACACTCCACGGTGACTGTGACTGAAGCCTCCATGGTGACTGTGACTGAACCCTCCATGGTGAATGTGACTGAAGCTCTCCATGGTGACTGTGACTGAAGCCCTCCATGATAAATGTGACTGAAGCCTCCATGGTGACTGTGACTGAAGCCCTCCATGGTGACTGTGACTGAAGCCCTCCATGATCAATGTGACTGAAGCCCTCCATGGTGACTGTGACTGAAGCCCTCCATGGTGACTGTAACTGAAGCCCTCCATGGTGACTGTAACTGAAGCCCTCCACGGTGACTGTGACTGAAGCCCTCCACGGTAACTGTGACTGAAGCCCTCCACGGTAACTGTGACTGAAGCCCTCCACGGTAACTGTGACTGAAGCCCTCCATGGTGACTGTGACTGAAACCATCCATGGTGACTGTGACTGAATCCCTCCATGGGGACTGTGACTGAAGCCCTCCACAGGGACTGTGACTGAACCCTCCACGGTGACTGTGAATGAACCCTCCATGGTGACTGTGAATGTGACTGTGACTGAAACACTCCACGGTGACTGTGACTGAAGCCTCCATGGTGACTGTGACTGAACCCTCCATGGTGAATGTGACTGAAGCCCTCCATGGTGACTGTGACTGAAGCCCTCCATGATAAATGTGACTGAAGCCTCCATGGTGACTGTGACTGAAGCCCTCCATGGTGACTGTGACTGAAGCCCTCCATGATCAATGTGACTGAAGCCCTCCATGGTGACTGTGACTGAAGCCCTCCATGGTGACTGTGAATGTGACTGTGACTGAAGCCCTCCATGGTGACTGTAACTGAAGCCCTCCACAGTGACTGTGACTGAAGCCCTCCACAGTGACTGTGACTGAAGCCCTCCACGGTAACTGTGACTGAAGCCCTCCACGGTAACTGTGACTGAAGCCCTCCACGGTAACTGTGACTGAAGCCCTCCATGGTGACTGTGACTGAAACCCTCCATGGTGACTGTGACTGAATCCCTCCATGGGGACTGTGACTGAAGCCCTCCACGGTGACTGTGAATGAACCCTCCATGGTGACTGTGAATGAACCCTCCACAGTGACTGTGACTGAAGCCCTCCACGGTTACTGTGAATGAACCCTCCACGGTGACTGTGACTGAAGCCCTCCACAGTGACTGTGACTGAAGCCCTCCACTGTGACTGAAGCCCTCCACGGTGACTGTGACTGAAGCCCTCCACGGTGACTGTGACTGAAGCCCTCCAAGGTGACTGTGACTGAAGCCCTCCATGGTGACTGTGACTGAAGCCATCCATGGTAACTGTGACTGAACCCTCCTTGATGACTGTGACTGAAGCCCTCCATGGTAACTGTGACTGAACCCTCCACAGTGACTGTGACTGAAGCCCTCCACAGTGACTGTGACTGAAGCCCTCCATGATAACTGTGACTGAAGCCCTCCACGGTGACTGTGACTGAACCCTCCACGGTGACTGTGGGAACTGGGATTACACCCTGTCTGTGTTTTCCCCCCGTCTGTGTTTTCCCCCCTGCCTCAGATTAGTGACCTAAACTACCTCACGCCGCACACAGGAAAAGCACATATTTCCTCATTCATGATTGATCTGCGCTCGCCATAGATGGCCGCATGGGCAGTTACCACCGTGAGTTACCCAGTGTTTGTTTCTCAGGATTCTGTGGCTTTGAACTGTGTCCAACAAGAGAGAAACTTGACACAATGTGGAGAGATTAGTTTTGTACGGGTCAGATTTAGGAGCGAAGGGACATGTGCTTTTCCATTACACCAGTGTTGTCCTTCTGAGGAGTTTCAACCAGCCTTGTCGTGTCAACACTGAGACAGCACAGAGTTCATGGTCTGTTGAAGACTAAGTTACCCTGGTACAGAAACCCCCCTCCCTGCTCCTCACTGCTCCTCACTGTTCCTCCCTGCTCCTCACAGCTCCTCACTGCTCCTCACTGCCCCTCCCTGCTCCTCACTGCCCCTCCCTGCTCCTCACTGCTCCTCCCTGCTCCTCACAGCTCCTTCCTGTTCCTCCCTGCTCCTCAACGCTCCTCCCTGCTCCTCACAGCTCCTCCCTGCTCCTCCCTGCTCCTCACAGCTCCTCCCTGCTCCTCCCTGCTCCTCACAGCTCCTCCCTGCTCCTCCCTGCTCCTCACAGCTCCTCCCTGCTCCTCCCTGCTCCTCCCTGCTCCTCACAGCTCCTCCCTGCTCCTCACAGCTCCTCCCTGCTCCCCCCTGCTCCTCACAGCTCCTCCCTGCTCCTCCCTGCTCCTCACAGCTCCTCCCTGCCCCTCCCTGCTCCTCAACGCTCCTCCCTGCTCCTCACAGCTCCTCCCTGCCCCTCTCTGCTCCTCAACGCTCCTCCCTGCTCCTCACTGCTCCTCCCTGCTCCTCACTGTTCCTCCCTGCTCCTCACTGCTCCTCCCTTCTCCTCCCTGCTCCTCAAGCTGTTGTTGTGTTGTATGTATTCATTTGACGCACAGTTCTAATGGCACACCATCTCTCTTCTTCTCTCTCCTCTTCTTCCTCTCTCTCCTCCTCTTCTCTCTCCTCTTCCTCTCTCTAATTGTCTCTCATCATCTTCCTCTCTCTCCTCTTCTTCTCTCTCCTCCTCTTCTTCTCTCCTCCTCCTCTTCCTCTCTCTCCTCTTCTTCTCTCCTCCTCTTCCTCTCTCCTCCTCTTCCTCTCTCTCCTCTTCTTCTCTCCTCCTCTTCTTCTCTCTCCTCCTCTTCCTCTCTCTCCTCTTCCTCTCTCTCCTCTTCTTCTCTCCTCCTCTTCTTCTTCTCTCTCCTCCTCCTCTTCTTCTTCTCTCCTCCTCCAGTTGGATCTCCAGTCATGCTGTGTGTTCCTCCCCAACGACAGCCTCCCCTCTCCCAGCACCATTATCTGTGGAGACATCCCCGGTACTGTCCGTAGCTGGTACCACAACCAGGCCACCATGCCTGGGACTCTGGTAGTCTGCCTGCCCCATATCACTGTGCTGTCTGCTGGACACAAACACATGGAGCCCCTGCAGGACCTCCCCTTCATGGTGTCCAGGCCCATACTGGAGGAAGGTATGTTATTACACATTAATACACACCTGTTATAGCAGGACCTCCCCTTCATGGTGTCCAGGACCAGACTGGAGGGAGGGAGGTGGTTATAACACATGTTATAGCAGGACCTCTCCTTCATGGTGTCCAGGACCAGACTGGAGGGAGGGGAGGTGGTTATAACACCTGTTATAGCAGGACCTCTCCTTCATGGTGTCCAGGACCAGACTGGAGGGAGGGAGGTGGTTATAACACCTGTTATAGCAGGACCAGACTGGAGGAGGGGAGGTGGTTATAACACCTGTTATAGCAGGACCTCTCCTTCATGGTGTCCAGGACCAGACTGGAGGGAGGGAGGTGGTTATAACACCTGTTATAGCAGGACCTCCCCTTCATGGTGTCCAGGACCAGACTGGAGGGAGGGAGGTGGTTATAACACCTGTTATAGCAGGACCAGACTGGAGGGAGGGAGGTGGTTATAACACCTGTTATAGCAGGACCAGACTGGAGGAGGGGAGGTGGTTATAACACCTGTTATAGCAGGACCTCTCCTTCATGGTGTCCAGGACCAGACTGGAGGGAGGGAGGTGGTTATAACACCTGTTATAGCAGGACCAGACTGGAGGGAGGGAGGTGGTTATAACACCTGTTATAGCAGGACCAGACTGGAGGAGGGGAGGTGGTTATAACACCTGTTATAGCAGGACCTCTCCTTCATGGTGTCCAGGACCAGACTGGAGGGAGGGAGGTGGTTATAACACCTGTTATAGCAGGACCTCCCCTTCATGGTGTCCAGGACCAGACTGGAGGGAGGGAGGTGGTTATAACACCTGTTATAGCAGGACCTCTCCTTCATGGTGTCCAGGACCAGACTGGAGGGAGGGATGTGGTTATAACACCTGTTATAGCAGGACCTCCCCTTCATGGTGTCCAGGACCAGACTGGAGGGAGGGAGGTGGTTATAACACCTGTTATAGCAGGACCAGACTGGAGGAGGGGAGGTGGTTATAACACCTGTTATAGCAGGACCATACTGGAGGAAGGGAGGTGGTTATAACACCTGTTATAGCAGGACCATACTGGAGGAAGGGAGGTGGTTATAACACCTGTTATAGCAGAACCTCTCCTTCATGGTGTCCAGGACCAGACTGGAGGGAGGGAGGTGGTTATAACACCTGTTATAGCAGGACCAGACTGGAGGAGGGGAGGTGGTTATAACACCTGTTATAGCAGGACCATACTGGAGGAAGGGAGGTGGTTATAACACCTGTTATAGCAGGACCTCCCCTTCATGGTGTCCAGGACCAGACTGGAGGGAGGGAGGTGGTTATAACACCTGTTATAGCAGGACCTCCCCTTCATGGTGTCCAGGACCAGACTGGAGGGAGGGAGGTGGTTATAACACCTGTTATAGCAGGACCTCTCCTTCATGTTGTCCAGGACCAGACTGGAGGGAGGGAGGTGGTTATAACACCTGTTATAGCAGGACCTCTCCTTCATGGTGTCCAGGACCAGACTGGAGGGAGGGAGGTGGTTATAACACCTGTTATAGCAGGACCTCCCCTTCATGGTGTCCAGGACCAGACTGGAGGGAGGGAGGTGGTTATAACACCTGTTATAGCAGGACCAGACTGGAGGAGGGGAGGTGGTTATAACACCTGTTATAGCAGGACCATACTGGAGGAAGGGAGGTGGTTATAACACCTGTTATAGCAGGACCTCTCCTTCATGGTGTCCAGGACCAGACTGGAGGAAGGGAGGTGGTTATAACACCTGTTATAGCAGGACCAGACTGGTGGAGGGGAGGTGGTTATAACACCTGTTATAGCAGGACCTCCCCTTCATGTTGTCCAGGACCAGACTGGAGGGAGGGAGGTGGTTATAACACCTGTTATAGCAGGACCAGACTGGAGGGAGGGAGGTGGTTATAACACCTGTTATAGCAGGACCAGACTGGAGGGAGGGAGGTGGTTATAACACCTGTTATAGCAGGACCAGACTGGAGGGAGGGAGGTGGTTATAACACCTGTTATAGCAGGACCAGACTGGAGGAGGGGAGGTGGTTATAACACCTGTTATAGCAGGACCTCTCCTTCATGGTGTCCAGGACCAGACTGGAGGGAGGGAGGTGGTTATAACACCTGTTATAGCAGGACCAGACTGGAGGGAGGGAGGTGGTTATAACACCTGTTATAGCAGGACCAGACTGGAGGAGGAGAGGTGGTTATAACACCTGTTATAGCAGGACCTCCCCTTCATGTTGTCCAGGACCAGACTGGAGGGAGGGAGGTGGATATAACACCTGTTATAGCAGGACCTCTCCTTCATGGTGTCCAGGACCAGACTGGAGGGAGGGAGGTGGTTATAACACCTGTTATAGCAGGACCTCCCCTTCATGGTGTCCAGGACCAGACTGGAGGGAGGGAGGTGGTTATAACACCTGTTATAGCAGGACCTCTCCTTCATGGTGTCCAGGACCAGACTGGAGGAGGGGAGGTGGTTATAACACCTGTTATAGCAGGACCTCTCCTTCATGTTGTCCAGGACCAGACTGGAGGGAGGGAGGTGGTTATAACACCTGTTATAGCAGGACCAGACTGGAGGGAGGGAGGTGGTTATAACACCTGTTATAGCAGGACCAGACTGGAGGGAGGTGGTTATAACACCTGTTATAGCAGGACCAGACTGGAGGGAGGGAGGTGGTTATAACACCTGTTATAGCAGGACCAGACTGGAGGAGGGGAGGTGGTTATAACACCTGTTATAGCAGGACCTCTCCTTCATGGTGTCCAGGACCAGACTGGAGGGAGGGAGGTGGTTATAACACCTGTTATAGCAGGACCAGACTGGAGGGAGGGAGGTGGTTATAACACCTGTTATAGCAGGACCAGACTGGAGGAGGGGAGGTGGTTATAACACCTGTTATAGCAGGACCTCTCCTTCATGGTGTCCAGGACCAGACTGGAGGAAGGGAGGTGGTTATAACACCTGTTATAGCAGGACCTCTCCTTCATGGTGTCCAGGACCAGACTGGAGGGAGGGAGGTGGTTATAACACCTGTTATAGCAGGACCTCCCCTTCATGGTGTCCAGGACCAGACTGGAGGGAGGGAGGTGGTTATAACACCTGTTATAGCAGGACCTCCCCTTCATGGTGTCCAGGACCAGACTGGAGGGAGGGAGGTGGTTATAACACCTGTTATAGCAGGACCAGACTGGAGGAGGGGAGGTGGTTATAACACCTGTTATAGCAGGACCATACTGGAGGAAGGGAGGTGGTTATAACACCTGTTATAGCAGGACCTCTCCTTCATGGTGTCCAGGACCAGACTGGAGGAAGGGAGGTGGTTATAACACCTGTTATAGCAGGACCTCCCCTTCATGGTGTCCAGGACCAGACTGGAGGGAGGGAGGTGGTTATAACACCTGTTATAGCAGGACCTCTCCTTCATGTTGTCCAGGACCAGACTGGAGGGAGGGAGGTGGTTATAACACCTGTTATAGCAGGACCTCTCCTTCATGGTGTCCAGGACCAGACTGGAGGGAGGGGAGGTGGTTATAACACCTGTTATAGCAGGACCTCCCGTTCATGGTGTCCAGGACCAGACTGGAGGAGGGGAGGTGGTTATAACACCTGTTATAGCAGGACCTCTCCTTCATGGTGTCCAGGACCAGACTGGAGGGAGGGGAGGTGGTTATAACACCTGTTATAGCAGGACCAGACTGGAGGAGGGGAGGTGGTTATAACACATGTTATAGCAGGACCAGACTGGAGGGAGGGAGGTGGTTATAACACCTGTTATAGCAGGACCAGACTGGAGGAGGGGAGGTGGTTATAACACCTGTTATAGCAATGAGCCCTAGCATGTCCCAAATCAGAACCAAATGAGCCCTAGCATGTCCCAAATCAGAACCAAATGAGCCCTAGCATGTCCCAAATCAGAACCAAATGAGCCCTAGCTGTCCCAAATCAGAACCAAATGAGCCCTAGCATGTCCCAAATCAGAACCAAATGAGCCCTAGCTGTCCCAAATCAGAACCAAATGAGCCCTAGCTGTCCCAAATCAGAACCAAACGAGCCCTAGCTGTCCCAAATCAGAACCAAATGAGCCCTAGCTGTCCCAAATCAGAACCAAATGAGTCCTAGCTGTCCCAAATCAGAACCAAATGAGCCTTAGCATGTCCCAAATCAGAACCAAATGAGCCCTAGCTGTCCCAAATCAGAACCAAATGAGCCCTAGCTGTCCCAAATCAGAACCAAATGAGCCCTAGCTGTCCCAAATCAGAACCAAATGAGCCCTAGCTGTCCCAAATCAGAACCAAACGAGCCCTAGCTGTCCCAAATCAGATCCAAATGAGCCCTAGCTGTCCCAAATCAGAACCAAACGAGCCCTAGCTGTCCCAAATCAGAACCAAATGAGCCCTAGCATGTCCCAAATCAGAACCAAATGAGCCCTAGCTGTCCCAAATCAGAACCAAACGAGCCCTAGCTGTCCCAAATCAGAACCAAATGAGCCCTAGCTGTCCCAAATCAGAACCAAATGAGCCCTAGCTGTCCCCCTAAACGTCTAGAACATGGACATGAGGAAGAGGACGTGTGTGTGTGTGCGTGTGCGTGCGTGCGTGCGTGTTAGATCGATATATAGTACCGCTGTGTCTCTACATGTGGTGAAGGTGAGGTTGACATAACCATGTCTATTCCTCCTCTAGAACATTCCGCCGTGCTCTCTGACAGAAAACGGGGGGGGACCCTGTTGGCTAAATGACATCAGAGTTGGACACACACAGATTGACAAAAAGAAAACCCCTCAGAAACAAACACTTACATCAGCGGTCGGTCAGTGTAACAGTTAAAAGGAACGACCCCGTGGGTCGAGTAAATCATTCCCTGGCTTTGAAGGGCTCTTCATCTCTCCTGGTTAATGCCCCGGATCAGAGCTAGCTGGGCTGCCTGGTAGAGGTGTAGCGTGGCCGTAGCCTGGGGAAAGGAAGGGCTCTTCATCTCTCATGGTTAATGCCCCGGATCAGAGCTAGCTGGGCTGCCTGGTAGAGGTGTAGCGTGGCCGTAGCCTGGGGAAAGGAAGGGCTCTTCATCTCTCATGGTTAATGCCCCGGATCAGAGCTAGCTGGGCTGCCTGGTAGAGGTGTAGCGTGGCCGTAGCCTGGGGAAAGGAAGGGCTCTTCATCTCTCATGGTTAATGCCCCGGATCAGAGCTAGCTGGGCTGCCTGGTAGAGGTGTAGCGTGGCCGTAGCCTGGGGAAAGGAAGGGCTCTTCATCTCTCATGGTTAATGCCCCGGATCAGAGCTAGCTGGGCTGCCTGGTAGAGGTGTAGCGTGGCCGTAGCCTGGGGAAAGGAAGGGCTCTTCATCTCTCAGGGTTAATGCCCCGGATCAGAGCTAGCTGGGCTGCCTGGTAGAGGTGTAGCGTGGCCGTAGCCTGGGGAAAGGAAGGGCTCTTCATCTCTCATGGTTAATGCCCCGGATCAGAGCTAGCTGGGCTGCCTGGTAGAGGTGTAGCGTGGCCGTAGCCTGGGGAAAGGAAGGGCTCTTCATCTCTCAGGGTTAATGCCCCGGATCAGAGCTAGCTGGGCTGCCTGGTAGAGGTGTAGCGTGGCCGTAGCCTGGGGAAAGGAAGGGCTCTTCATCTCTCATGGTTAATGCCCCGGATCAGAGCTAGCTGGGCTGCCTGGTAGAGGTGTAGCGTGGCCGTAGCCTGGGGAAAGGAAGGGCTCTTCATCTCTCATGGTTAATGCCCCGGATCAGAGCTAGCTGGGCTGTCTGGTAGAGGTGTAGCGTGGCCGTAGCCTGGGGAAAGGAAGGGCTCTTCATCTCTCATGGTTAATGCCCCGGATCAGAGCTAGCTGGGCTGCCTGGTAGAGGTGTAGCGTGGCCGTAGCCTGGGGAAAGGAAGGGCTCTTCATCTCTCATGGTTAATGCCCCGGATCAGAGCTAGCTGGGCTGCCTGGTAGAGGTGTAGCGTGGCCGTAGCCTGGGGAAAGGAAGGGCTCTTCATCTCTCAGGGTTAATGCCCCGGATCAGAGCTAGCTGGGCTGCCTGGTAGAGGTGTAGCGTGGCCGTAGCCTGGGGAAAGGAAGGGCTCTTCATCTCTCATGGTTAATGCCCCGGATCAGAGCTAGCTGGGCTGCCTGGTAGAGGTGTAGCGTGGCCGTAGCCTGGGGAAAGGAAGGGCTCTTCATCTCTCAGGGTTAATGCCCCGGATCAGAGCTAGCTGGGCTGCCTGGTAGAGGTGTAGCGTGGCCGTAGCCTGGGGCAACTCCTTGTGTGTCTCTGTCTCAGGGAAACGGGCCGTGTGTGTGTGTGTGTGTGTGTGTGTGTGTGTGTGTGTGTGTGTGTGTGTGTGTGTGTGTGTGTGTGTGTGTGTGTTTAGGTGTTGGACTCTCCACGCCTCCTCCTCCCCTACCAGCCAACAGTAATATGTTAGACTCTGAGGACCGTGAAACCAGGGTGGTCACCCTTAAATCAGGAGATGCCTGTCTCTGCCAACTGGGACCAGGCCCACCTTACTGCCTGTCTGTCTCTGTCTCTGCCAACTAGGACCAGGCCCACCTTACTGCCTGTCTGTCTCTGTCTCTGTCTCTGCCAACTGGGACCAGGCCCACCTTACTGCCTGTCTGTCTCTGTCTCTGTCTCTGCCAACTAGGACCAGGCCCACCTTACTGCCTGTCTGTCTCTGTCTCTGTCTCTGCCAACTAGGACCAGGCCCACCTTACTGCCTGTCTGTCTCTGTCTCTGCCAACTAGGACCAGGCCCACCTTACTGCCTGTCTGTCTCTGTCTCTGTCTCTGCCAACTAGGACCAGGCCCACCTTACTGCCTGTCTCTCTCTGTCTCTGTCTCTGTCTCTGCCAACTAGGACCAGGCCCACCTTACTGCCTGGCTGGCTGCCTGTCTCTGTCTCTGCCAACTGGGATCAGGCCCACCTTACTGCCTGTTTGTCTCTATCTCTGCCAACTGGGACCAGGCCCACCTTACTGCCTGTCTCTGTCTCTGTCTCTGTCTCTGCCAACTAGGACCAGGCCCACCTTACTGCCTGGCTGGCTGCCTGTCTCTGTCTCTGCCAACTAGGACCAGGCCCACCTTACTGCCTGTCTGTCTCTGTCTCTGCCAACTGGGACCAGGCCCACCTTACTGCCTGGCTGGCTGCCTGTCTCTGTCTCTGCCAACTGGGACCAGGCCCACCTTACTGCCTGTTTGTCTCTGTCTCTGCCAACTAGGACCAGGTCCACCTTACTGCCTGGCCTGGCTGCCTGCCTCTGTCTCTGCCAACTAGGACCAGGCCCACCATACTGCCTGGCCTGGCTGCCTGTCTCTGTCTCTGCCAACTGGGACCAGGCCCACCTTACTGCCTGTCTGTCTCTGTCTCTGCCAACTGGGACCAGGCCCACCTTACTGCTTGCCTTTCTCTGTCTCTGCCAACTGGGACCAGGCCCACCTTACTGCCTGTCTGTCTCTGTCTCTGCCAACTGGGACCAGGCCCACCTTACTGCCTGTCTGTCTCTGTCTCTGCCAACTGGGACCAGGTCCACCTTACTGCCTGTCTGTCTCTGTCTCTGCCAACTGGGACCAGGTCCACCTTACTGCCTGTCTGTCTCTGTCTCTGCCAACTGGGACCAGGTCCACCTTACTGCCTGTCTGTCTCTGTCTCTTCCAACTGGGACCAGGTCCACCTTACTGCCTGACCTGGCTGACCCCTAACCCCTCTCTGACCTGGCTGACCCCTAACCCCTCTCTGACCTGGCTGACCCTAACCCCTCTCTGACCTGGCTGACCCCTAACCCCTCTCTGACCTGGCTGACCCCTAACCTCTCTCTGACCTGGCTGACCCCTAACCCCTCTCTGACCTGGCTGACCCCTAACCCCTCTCTGACCTGGCTGACCCTAACCCCTCTCTGACCTGGCTGACCCTAACCCCTCTCTGACCTGGCTGACCCCTCTCTGACCTGGCTGACCCCTCTCTGACCTGGCTGACCCTAACCCCTCTCTGACCTGGCTGACCCCTCTCTGACCTGGCTGACCCTAACCCCTCTCTGACCTGGCTGACCCCTCTCTGACCTGGCTGACCCTAACCCCTCTCTGACCTGGCTGACCCCTCTCTGACCTGGCTGACCCTAACCCCTCTCTGACCTGGCTGACCCTAACCCCTCTCTGACCTGGCTGACCCCTAACCCCTCTCTGACCTGGCTGACCCCTGACCCCTCTATGGCTCCAGTAGTGATGATTCTATGCAAAATGTCCTTCCTGAAGCCTCATCCAAAGTGTCAGCACCGGCTTCCTGTTGTCCTCCCTGAAGCCTCATCCTAAGTGTCAGCACCGGCTTCCTGTTGTCCTTCCTGAAGCCTCATCCTAAGTGTCAGCACCGGCTTCCTGTTGTCCTTCCTGAAGCCTCATCCTAAGTGTCAGCACCGGCTTCCTGTTGTCCTTCCTGAAGCCTCATCCTAAGTGTCAGCACCGGCTTCCTGTTGTCTTTCCTGAAGCCTCATCCTAAGTGTCAGCACCGGCTTCCTGTTGTCCTCCCTGAAGCCTCATCCTAAGTGTCAGCACCGGCTTCCTGTTGTCCTTCCTGAAGCCTCATCCTAAGTGTCAGCACCGGCTTCCTGTTGTCCTTCCTGAAGCCTCATCCTAAGTGTCAGCACCGGCTTCCTGTTGTCCTTCCTGAAGCCTCATCCTAAGTGTCAGCACCGGCTTCCTGTTGTCCTTCCTGAAGCCTCATCCTAAGTGTCAGCACCGGCTTCCTGTTGTCCTTCCTGAAGCCTCATCCTAAGTGTCAGCACCGGCTTCCTGTTGTCCTTCCTGAAGCCTCATCCTAAGTGTCAGCACCGGCTTCCTGTTGTCCTTCCTGAAGCCTCATCCTAAGTGTCAGCACCGGCTTCCTGTTGTCTTTCCTGAAGCCTCATCCTAAGTGTCAGCACCGGCTTCCTGTTGTCCTTCCTGAAGCCTCATCCTAAGTGTCAGCACCGGCTTCCTGTTGTCTTTCCTGAAGCCTCATCCTAAGTGTCAGCACCGGCTTCCTGTTGTCCTCCCTGAAGCCTCATCCTAAGTGTCAGCACTTCCTGTTGTCCTTCCTGTCTCCCTGTATTAACCCTGTCTCTCCACCTTCCCCCCTGTCTCTCCACCTTCCCCCCTGTCTCTCTCCCCCTGTCTCTCTGCCCCCTGTCTCTCTCCCTTCCCCCTGTCTCTCTCCCCCTGTCTCTCCACCCCCCAACCCCCTGTCTCTCCCCACCCCCCTGTCTCTCTCCCTCCCCCTGCCCCCCGTCTCTCTCCCCCTGTCTCTCCACCCCCTGTCTCTCTCCCTCCCCCTGTCTCTCCCCCCCCCCCCTGTCTCTCCACCCCCCACCCCCCTGTCTCTCTCCCTCCCCCTGTCTCTCCACCCCCCCCCTGCCCAGGTGATGCCTTCCCGTGGACCATAACCCTGAGCCAGTTCAGTGTGTACACCCTGTTGGGTCAGCAGCGGTCTCTGAGTCTCCTGGAGCCGATGGGCTGTACCTCCACCCTAGCCGTCACCTCCCACAAGCTGCAGGCCGCGGGCCCCGAAGGACGACACGCCTTCATCGTCTGTCTGCACGTTGACCTGGAACCTCTGAACATCAAGGTCTCTAACCCCCAGGTTAGTAAATACACACACACACTCTAACCCCCCAGGACCCCCAGGTTAGTAAATACACACACTCTAACCCCCAGGTTAGTAAATACACACACTCTAACCCCCAGGTTAGTAAATACACACACACACTCTAACCCCCAGGTTAGTAAATACACATACACACTCTAACCCCCAGGACCCCCAGGTTAGTAAATACATACACACACTCTAACCCCCAGGACCCCCAGGTTAGTAAATACATACACACACTCTAACCCCCAGGTTAGTAAATACACACACACACTCTAACCCCCCAGGACCCCCAGGTTAGTAAATACACACACACACTCTAACCCCCAGGTTAGTAAATACACACACACACTCTAACCCCCAGGACCCCCAGGTTAGTAAATACATACACACACTCTAACCCCCAGGTTAGTAAATACACACACACACTCTAACCCCCAGGACCCCCAGGTTAGTAAATACATACACACACTCTTACCCCCAGGTTAGTAAATACACACACACACTCTAACCCCCAGGACCCCCAGGTTAGTAAATACACACACACACACACTCTATTCCCCAGGTTAGTAAATACACACACACACTCTAACCCCCCAGGACCCCCAGGTTAGTAAATACACACACACACTCTAACCCCCAGGACCCCCAGGTTAGTAAATACACACACACACACACTCTATTCCCCAGGTTAGTAAATACACACACACACTCTAACCCCCAGGACCCCAGGTTAGTAAATACACACACACACTCTAACCCCCAGGACCCCCAGGTTAGTAAATACACACACACACACTCTAACCCCCAGGACCCCCAGGTTAGTAAATACACACACACACACTCTAACCCCCCAGGACCCCCAGGTTAGTAAATACATACACACACTCTAACCCCCAGGTTAGTAAATACACACACACACTCTAACCCCCAGGACCCCCAGTTTAGTAAAAACACACACACACTCTAACCCCCAGGACCCCCAGGTTAGAGAACAGTGCATTTCAGTAGAGCAGCTTAGAGAACAGTACATTTCAGTAGAGAAGCTCAGAGAACAGTACATTTCAGTAGAGAAGCTTAGAGAACAGTACATTTCAGTAGAGAAGCTTAGAGAACACAACATTTCAGTAGAGAAGCTCAGAGAACAGTACATTTCAGTAGAGCAGCTTAGAGAACAGTGCATTTCAGTAGAGAAGCTTAGAGAACAGTACATTTCAGTAGAGAAGCTTAGAGAACAGTGCATTTCAGTAGAGAAGCTCAGAGAACAGTACATTTCAGTAGAGAAGCTTAGAGAACAGTACATTTCAGTAGAGAAGCTCAGAGAACAGTACATTTCAGTAGAGAAGCCCAGAGAACAGTACATTTCAGTAGAGAAGCCCAGAGAACAGTACATTTCAGTAGAGAAGCTTAGAGAACAGTACATTTCAGTAGAGAAGCTTAGAGAACAGTACATTTCAGTAGAGAAGCTTAGAGAACAGTGCATTTCAGTAGAGCAGCTTAGAGAACAGTGCATTTCAGTAGAGAAGCTTAGAGAACAGTACATTTCAGTAGAGAAGCTCAGAGAACAGTACATTTCAGTAGAGAAGCTTAGAGAACAGTGCATTTCAGTAGAGCAGCTTAGAGAACAGTACATTTCAGTAGAGAAGCTTAGAGAACAGTGCATTTCAGTAGAGAAGTCTCTCTGTCTCTCCCTGTTTCTGTCTCTCTCTCTCTCTATCTGTCTCTCTCCCTGTCTCTGTCTGTCTCTGTCTCTCCCCCTGTCTCTGTCTCTCTCTAAACTCTTCCTGACGTGTCTTAACTGTTGAATGTGTCTTCAGATGCACATTCT
>NC_088409.1:4983668-4988668 GCF_034236695.1 Oncorhynchus nerka | reverse complement strand
GACAGGTCCTGGTTTATAGAGGAGATGACAGGTCCTGGTGTAGAGGAGATGACAGGTCCTGGTTTGTAGAGGAGATGACAGGTCCTGGTTTGTAGAGGAGATGACAGGTCCTGGTGTAGAGGAGATGACAGGTCCTGGTTTGTAGAGGAGATGACAGGTCCTGGTGTAGAGGAGATGACAGGTCCTGGTGTAGAGGAGATGAAGAGGAGATGACAGGCCCTGGTTTATAGAGGAGATGACAGGTCCTGGTGAAGAGGAGATGACAGGTCCTGGTGTAGAGGAGATGACAGGTCCTGGTGAAGAGGAGATGACAGGTCCTGGTTTGTAGAGGAGATGACAGGTCCTGGTTTGTAGAGGAGATGACAGGTCCTGGTGTAGAGGAGATGAAGAGGAGATGACAGGTCCTGGTTTATAGAGGAGATGACAGGTCCTGGTGAAGAGGAGATGACAGGTCCTGGTGTAGAGGAGATGACAGGTCCTGGTTTTTAGAGGAGATGACAGGTCCTGGTGTAGAGGAGATGACAGGTCCTGGTTTGTAGAGGAGATGACAGGTCCTGGTTTGTAGAGGAGATGACAGGTCCTGGTTTGTAGAGGAGATGACAGGTCCTGGTTTGTAGAGGAGATGACAGGTCCTGGTTTATAGAGGAGATGACAGGTCCTGGTTTATAGAGGAGATGACAGGTCCTGGTGAAGAGGAGATGACAGGTCCTGGTGAAGAGGAGATGAAGAGGAGATGACAGGTACTGGTTTGTAGAGGAGATGACAGGTCCTGGTGAAGGGGAGATGGCAGGTCCTGGTGAAGAGGAGATGACAGGTCCTGGTTTGTAGAGGAGATGACAGGTCCTGGTGTAGAGGAGATGACAGGTCCTGGTGAAGAGGAGATGACAGGTCCTGGTGTAGAGGAGATGACAGGTCCTGGTTTGTAGAGGAGATGACAGGTCCTGGTTTGTAGAGGAGATGACAGGTCCTGGTGAAGAGGAGATGACAGGTCCTGGTTTGTAGAGGAGATGACAGGTCCTGGTGAAGAGGAGATGACAGGTCCTGGTGAAGAGGAGATGACAGGTCCTGGTTTATAGAGGAGATGACAGGTCCTGGTGAAGAGGAGATGACAGGTCCTGGTGAAGAGGAGATGAAGAGGAGATGACAGGTCCTGGTTTGTAGAGGAGATGACATGTCCTGGTTTGTAGAGGAGATGACAGGTCCTGGTGTAGAGGAGATGACAGGTCCTGGTGTAGAGGAGATGACAGGTCCTGGTTTGTAGAGGAGATGACAGGTCCTGGTGTAGAGGAGAGGACAGGTCCTGGTTTGTAGAGGAGATGACAGGTCCTGGTTTGTAGAGGAGATGACAGGTCCTGGTGAAGAGGAGATGACAGGTCCTGGTTTGTAGAGGAGATGACAGGTCCTGGTGAAGAGGAGATGACAGGTCCTGTTTTGTAGAGGAGATGACAGGTCCTGGTGAAGAGGAGATGACAGGTCCTGGTTTGTAGAAGAGATGACAGGTCCTGGTTTGTAGAGGAGATGACAGGTCCTGGTTTGTAGAGGAGATGAAGAGGAGATGACAGGTCCTGGTTTGTAGAGGAGATGACAGGTCCTGGTGAAGAGGAGATGACAGGTCCTGGTTTGTAGAGGAGATGACAGGTCCTGGTGAAGAGGAGATGACAGGTCCTGGTTTGTAGAGGAGATGACAGGTCCTGGTGTAGAGGAGATGACAGGTCCTGGTTTGTAGAGGAGATGACAGGTCCTGGTGTAGAGGAGATGACAGGTCCTGGTTTGTAGAGGAGATGACAGGTCCTGGTGAAGAGGAGATGACAGGTCCTGGTGAAGAGGAGATGACAGGTCCTGGTTTTCACTGGCACACACACACACACACACACACACAAAACACACACATGAACACACACATACACACACACACACAGGAACACACACACACAGGAACACACACACACACACACAGGAACACACACACAGGAACACACACACAGGAACACACACACACAAACACACACACACTCAAACACACACACACACGCACACACACACAAACACACACACAGGAACACACACACACAAACACACAGACACACTCAAACACACACACAGACACACTCAAACACACACACACACACAAATACACACACAGGAACACACACACACACACACACAAATACACACACAGGAACACACACAGGAACACACAAACACACACACACAAACACACACACACACACAAACACACGCTGACAAGAACAAACACACACACAAGAACAAACACATACACAGGGACACACACACACCGGAACAAACACACACACACACACACACACACACACACACACACACAGGAACACACTCACAAGAACAAACACACACACAAGAACAAACACACACACACACACAAACACACACAGGAACACACACACATATTTGATCAGTGCAGTAGACCTTGGTCCTCCAGAGTCCAGGCACTGTGCCGCCTGTCTCCTAGCCTGCCAGCAGTGCTCCAGGTCGGGTATGGCAGGCAGCTGTTGGCCTCCTCTGGATCCACGTTAGCACTTCTTCCTGGACATGTTTGGAATGGGTTGTCATGCTTTTCCTTTGATTTATACTTATTTATAGAAGGCCTGTGTGTGTGTGGGGGGGGGGTCTTTGTGTTTGTGTGTGTGGGGCCCTCTCCTCTCTCTCTGTGATGCTGAAGGACTGTGTGTCCCAGGGGAGACCAGCGGCCCTCTCCTCTCTCTCTGTGATGCTGAAGGACTGTGTGTCCCCGGGGAGACCAGGGGCCCTCTCCTCTCTCTCTGTGATGCTGAAGGACTGTGTGTCCCAGGGGAGACCAGCGGCCCTCTCCTCTCTCTCTGTGATGCTGAAGGACTGTGTGTCCCCGGGGAGACCAGGGGCCCTCTCCTCTCTCTCTGTGATGCTGAAGGACTGTGTGTCCCAGGGGAGACCAGCGGCCCTCTCCTCTCTCTCTGTGATGCTGAAGGACTGTGTGTCCCCGGGGAGACCAGGGGCCCTCTCCTCTCTCTCTGTGATGCTGAAGGACTATGTGTCCCAGGGGAGACCAGGGGCCCTCTCCGCTCTCTCTGTGATGCTGAAGGACTGTGTGTCCCTGGAGAGACCAGCATCTTGGACAGACATGGATATTTGACTTCCAGAAATGAGCTCACTGTTAAAGAGCGCCAGTCTGCTCACATCTCCCTCCTCTCTTTCCTTAGAAACTCACTTCATACAGGAATAACACAAAGCATTCCCTCTGCCTCTCTCGCTCCGCCTCATGTTTTCCACTTTAGTTTATTTTTGGTTGTGTTTTGAAGTGCTGGCTCTAGTGTGTGTGTGTTGTGTGTGTGTGTGAGTTGTAGATGATAAATATGAGAAACAGTTGTCAGTGGAACTCCTCTAGTAAGTGAATCCAGTCTTCCTGATGGGGACTGGATGACACTTGTTGGTCCCAGACGTAGCTGTGGGTCTCCGTTCCTGGACAGACACACGTACAGAACCCTCCCCTCTCTGCCGTTACGAGGCCCGGTATCGTAGATCCATTAAGCTGCCTAGACACATCAATGTAACGGTCTCTGAAGTCCTAACTTAATGTCGACAGTACATGAGAACTCTCTGATGCAGTTCCTCCGCTTTCTATTCTGACCTCAGAACTGTTCTGTTCGCTGTTCTGCTCTGCTCTGTTCTGTTCTGCTCTGTTCTGCTCTGTTCTGCTCTGTTCTTCTCTGTTCTTCTCTGTTCTGTTCTGCTCTGTTCTGTTCTGCTCTGTTCTGCTCTGTTCTGCTCTGTTCTGCTCTGTTCTGTTCTGCTCTGTTCTGCTCTGTTCTGCTCTGTTCTGTTCTCTGTTCTGCTCTGTTCTGCTCTGTTCTGCTCTGTTCTGTTCTGTTCTGTTCTGCTCTGTTCTGCTCTGTTCTGCTCTGCTCTGTTCTGCTCTGTTCTGCTCTGTTCTGTTCTGCTCTGTTCTGTTCTGTTCTGTTCTGCTCTGTTCTGCTCTGTTCTGTTCTGCTCTGTTCTGCTCTGTTCTGTTCTGTTCTGCTCTGCTCTGCTCTGTTCTGTTCTGTTCTCCTCTCCTCTCCTCTCCTCCCCTCCCCCCTCTCCTCCCCTCCCCTCTCCTCCCCTCCCCTCCTCTCCTCCCTTCCCCCTCTCCTCTCCTCTCCCCTCTCCTCTCTCTCCCCTCCCCCCTCCTCCTCTCCTCTCCTCTCCTCCTCCCTCCTCCCTCTCCTCTCCTCTCCTCCTCTCCTCCTCTCTCTCCCCTCCCCCCTCTCCTCTCCTCTCCCCTCTCCCCCCTCTCCTCCCTCTCCTCTCCTCTCCTCTCCCCTCCCCCTCCCTCCTCTCCTCTCCTCCTCTCCTCTCCTCTCCTCTCCTCTGATCTGTGAGCTGCTGACCTCTCAGGGTGAAATGCAGTTGAATGAGTAATTATAGCTGTATCTCTCCCTCCTTCTCTTTCAGGTCCAGTTGCTGTACGAGTTGTTCCTGTCCTGGAGGTCAACGTGGGCCCGTCTGGAGAAGAGGGGACGTCAGACCTCCACTATCCCAGACCCCCACTGGGCCGGCCCCTCCTCCCCTGTCCGCTCCAGCACCGCTCTCCCAGACACCAGCACCTGCTCCCCTTCCGCTGATTTTGGATCCCACCGAGGTTAGACACACACACACACACACACACACACACACACACAGAGGCATACACACACACACACACACACACACACACACACACACACACACACACACACACACAGAGGCATACACACACACACAGACACACACACACACACACACACACACACACACAGACACACACACACACACACACACACACACACACATACACACACACACACACACACACACACCCACACACACACACCCACACACACACACACACACACACACACACACACACACACACACACACACACACACGGAGGCAGACACATGTAGGCATGCACACACACACACACACCCCTCACACTAAGTGCAGTATAAAGTTGATGTTTTGCAGG
>NC_088409.1:4973668-4978668 GCF_034236695.1 Oncorhynchus nerka | reverse complement strand
TCCCGAGTGGTGCATCGGTCTGAGGCACTGTGTCTCGTTGCTAGAGGCATCACTACAGACCCACTGGTTCGAATCCAGGCTGTATCACAACCCGGCCCGTGATTGGGACTCCCACCGAGGTTAGACACAAACTCAGTATAGTTTGAAATGACTGAAAGCAAATGGAAACAGAGTAGAAGTGATGATGAACCACCCTATTAACCACCCACGTTCATACAGGGTCCACGTTCACGTTCACAGGGTCCAGCTGCTAATAACCACCCACGTTCATACAGGGTCCAGCTGCTACTAACCACCCACGTTCATACAGGGTCCAGCTGCTATTAACCAGGGTCCCCACGTTCATACAGGGTCCAGCTGCTACTAACCACCCACGTTCATACAGGGTCCAGCTGCTACTAACCCACGTTCATACAGGGTCCAGCTGCTACTAACCACCCACGTTCATACAGGGTCCAGCTGCTACTAACCACCCACGTTCATACAGGGTCCAGCTGCTACTAACCACCCACGTTCATACAGGGTCCAGCTGCTACTAACCACCCACGTTCATACAGGGTCCAGCTGCTAATAACCACCCACGTTCATACAGGGTCCAGCTGCTACTAACCACCCACGTTCATACAGGGTCTAGCTGCTAATAACCACCCACGTTCATACAGGGTCCAGCTGCTACTAACCACCCACATTCATACAGGGTCCATACAGGGTCCAGCTGCTACTAACCACCCACGTTCATACAGGGTCCAGCTGCTAATAACCACCCACGTTCATACGGGTCCACCTAACCCACGTTCATACAGGGTCCATACGTTCAGGGTCCAGCTGCTACTAACCACCCACGTTCATACAGGGTCCAGCTGCTACTAACCACCCACGTTCATACAGGGTCCAGCTGCTAATAACCACCCACGTTCATACAGGGTCCAGCTGCTACTAACCACCCACGTTCATACAGGGTCCAGCTGCTACTAACCACCCACGTTCATACAGGGTCCAGCTGCTACTAACCACCCACATTCATACAGGGTCCAGCTGCTACTAACCACCCACCCACAGGGTCCAGCTCATAACCACCCGCTTCATACAGGGTCCAGCTGCTACTAACCACCCACGTTCATACAGGGTCCAGCTGCTACTAACCACCCACCATACAGGGTCCAGCTGCTATAACCACCCACATTCATACAGGGTTCATACATACAGGGTCCAGCTGTCCAGCTACAGGGTCCAGCTGCTACTAACCACCCACGTTCATACAGGGTCCAGCTGCTACTAACCACAGGGTCCAGCACGTTCATACAGGGTCCAGCTGCTACTAACCACCCACGTTCATACAGGGTCCAGCTGCTACTAACCACCCACGTTCATACGGGGTCCAGCTCACTAACCACCCAGTTCATACAGGGTCCAGCTGCTACTAACCACCCACGTTCATACAGGGTCCAGCTGCTACGGGGTCCACTAACCACCCACGTTCAGGGTCCAGGGTCCAGCTGCTACTAACCACCCACCGTTCATACAGGGTCCAGTGCTCATACGGGGTCCAGCTGCTACTAACCACCCACGTTCATACGGGGTCCAGCTGCTACTAACCACCCACGTTCATACAGGGTCCAGCTGCTACTAACCACCCACGTTCATACAGGGTCCAGGTCCAGCTGCTACTAACCACCCACGTTCATACAGGGTCCAGCTGCTACTAAATCACTGCGGCCCTCCAATGCCCCCCAAATGAGGTTACCACCCCTGGTTTAAGATCAGGATTGTAGAAAATGGTAGTTACAGGTGTTTATAACAAATCTCAAATCTCTGAGTCAGATAGGGTACCCCTACAGTAGTCCCCCTCTAAAGTAGTGCACTATATAGGGAATAGGGTTCTGGTCTATAGTAGTGTACTATATAGGGAATAGGGTGCCATAGGGTCCTGGTCTAAAGTAGTGCACTATGTAGGGAATAGGGCCCTGGACTAAAGTAGTGCACTATGTAGGGAATAGGGCCCTGGTCTAAAGTAGTGCACTATGTAGGGAATAGGGTTCCATAGGTATTTGGTCTAAAGTAGTGCACTATATAGGGAATAGGGCCCTGGTCTAAAGTAGTGCACTATATAGGGAATAGGGTTCTGGTCTAAAGTAGTGCACTATATAGGGAATATGGCCCTGGTCTAAAGTAGTGCACTATGTAGGGAATAGGGTTCCATAGGGTTTTGGTCTAAAGTAGTGTTCTATATAGGGAATAGGGTTCCATTGGGTTCTGGTCTAAAGTAGTGCACTACATAGGGAATAGGGTTCCATTGGGTTTCTGGTCTAAAGTAGTGCTCTATATAGGGAATAGGGTTCCATTGGGTTTCTGGTCTAAAGTAGTGCTCTATATAGGGGATAGGGTTCCATAGGGTTTTGGTCTAAAGTAGTGCACTACATAGGGAATAGGGTTCCATTGGGTTTCTGGTCTAAAGTAGTGCTCTATATAGGGAATAGGGTTCCATTGGGTTCTCGTCTAAAGTAGTGTTATATATAGGGAATAGGGTTCCATTGGGTTTCTGGTCTAAAGTAGTGCTCTATATAGGGAATAGGGTTCCATTGGGTTCTGGTCTAAAGTAGTGCACTACATAGGGAATAGGGTTCCATTGGGTTTCTGGTCTAAAGTAGTGCTCTATATAGGGAATAGGGTTCCATTGGGTTCTGGTCTAAAGTAGTGCACTACATAGGGAATAGGGTTCCATTGGGGTTCTGGTCTAAAGTAGTGTTATATATAGGGAATAGGGTTCCATTGTGTTTCTGGTCTAAAGTAGTGCACTACATAGGGAATAGGGTTCCATTGGGGTTCTGGTCTAAAGTAGTGCACTACATAGGGAATAGGGTTCCATTGGGGTTCTGGTCTAGAGTAGTGCACTACATAGGGAATAGGGTTCCATTGGGTTTCTGGTCTAAAGTAGTGCACTACATAGGGAATAGGGTTCCATTGGGTTCTGGTCTAAAGTAGTGCACTACATAGGGAATAGGGTTCCATTGGGTTTCTGGTCTAAAGTAGTGCACTACATAGGGAATAGGGTTCCATTGGGGTTCTGGTCTAAAGTAGTGCATATATAGGGAATAGGGTTCCATTGGGGTTCTGGTCTAAAGTAGTGTTATATATAGGGAATAGGGTTCCATTGGGTTTCTGGTCTAAAGTAGTGTTATATATAGGGAATAGGGTTCCATTGGGTTTCTGGTCTAAAGTAGTGCTCTATATAGGGAATAGGGTTCCATTGGGTTTCTGGTCTAAAGTAGTGCACTACATAGGGAATAGGGTTCCATTGGGTTTCTGGTCTAAAGTAGTGCACTACATAGGGAATAGGGTTCCATTGGGGTTTCTGGTCTAAAGTAGTGCTCTATATAGGGAATAGGGTTCCATTGGGTTTCTGGTCTAAAGTAGTGCACTACATAGGGAATAGGGTTCCATTGGGTTTCTGGTCTAAAGTAGTGCACTACATAGGGAATAGGGTTCCATTGGGTTTCTGGTCTAAAGTAGTGCTCTACATAGGGAATAGGGTTCCATTGGGTTTCTGGTCTAGAGTAGTGCTCTCTGAGAATAGGAGTTCCATTGGGTTTCTGGTCTAAAGTAGTGTTATATATAGGGAATAGGGTTCCATTGGGTTCTGGTCTAAAGTAGTGCTCTATAGGGAATAGGGTTCCATTGGGTTCTGGTCTAAAGTAGTGCACTATAGGGAATAGGGTCTCCATTGGGTTTCTGGTCTAAAGTAGTGCTCTACATAGGGAATAGGGTTCCATTGGGTTCTGGTCTAAAGTAGTGCACTACATAGGAATAGGGTTCCATTGTGTTTCTGGTCTAAAGTAGTGCACTATACAGAATAGGGTTCCATTGGGTTCTGGTCTAAAGTAGTGCACTACATAGGAATAGGGTTCCATTGGGTTTCTGGTCTAAAGTAGTGCACTACATAGGGAATAGGGTTCCATTGGGTTTCTGGTCTAAAGTAGTGCTCTATATAGGGAATAGGGTTCCATTGGGTTTCTGGTCTAAAGTAGTGTTCTATATAGGGAATAGGGTTCCATTGGGTTTCTGGTCTAAAGTAGTGCACTACATAGGGAATAGGGTTCCATTGGGTTTCTGGTCTAAGTAGTGCTCTACATAGGGAATAGGGTTCCATTGGGTTTCTGGTCTAAAGTAGTGCTCTACATAGGGAATAGGGTTCCATTGGGTTTCTGGGTCTAAAGTAGTGCTCTACATAGGGAATAGGGTTCCATTGGGGTTTCTGGTCTAAAGTAGTGCTCTACATAGGGAATAGGGTTCCATTGGGGTTCTGGTCTAAAGTAGTGCACTACATAGGAATAGGGTTCCATTGGGTTTCTGGTCTAAAGTAGTGCTCTATATAGGAATAGGGTTCCATTGGGTTCTGGGTCTAAAGTAGTGCTCTACATAGGGAATAGGGTTCCATTGGGTTTCTGGTCTAAAGTAGTGCTCATATAGGGAATAGGGTTCCATTGGGTTCTGGTCTAAAGTAGTGCCTATATAGGGAATAGGGTTCCATTGGGTTCTGGTCTAAAGTAGTGCACTACATAGGAATAGGGTTCCATTGCTTGGTCTAAAGTAGTGCACTACATAGGGAATAGGTTCCATTGGGTTTCTTGGTTCAAAGTAGTACTACATAGGAATAGGGTTCCATTGGGTTTCTGGTCTAAAGTAGTGCAATTGCCATAGGGAATAGGGTTCCATTGGGTTTCTGGTCTAAAGTAGTGTCTCTATATAGGGAATAGGGTTCCATTGGGTTCTGGTCTAAAGTAGTACCACATAGGGAATAGGGGTTTCTGGTCTAAAGTAGTGCTCTATATAGGGAATAGGGTTCCATTGGGTTTCTGGTCTAAAGTAGTGCTCTACATAGGGAATAGGTTCCATTGGGGTTCTGGTCTAAAGTAGTGCACTACATAGGGAATAGGGTTCCATTGGGTTTCTGGTCTAAAGTAGTGCTCTACATAGGGAATAGGGTTCCATTGGGTTCTGGT